>NC_057801.1:31886038-31916114 GCF_018294505.1 Triticum aestivum | reverse complement strand
CTCCCAATTTGCTTGGGGTTTCTTCTCCATCTGCGACCTTCCATCCCCTGCTTGTGGTTGTTTCACCTGGTGCCTTCTAGTAATCACAAATCAAACCGTAAGTAAAGAAACAGAGAGAGAAGCAATAACCATGAAGAAAGTTTCAGTTTTTCTCACACCTAATCAATTATTGTGATAGATGCGCTCTAGCAAGCAAATTCAGGATCTATCCTCTACTCTCTGCAGAGAAACAAGTTTTTTTATATAAGAAAATCTAGCAAGCAAGCGAGTTCAGGCGAAAACGAACAGAGAGTACTTGGTAGCCAGCAAGCTAACAGACTGACATACAATTTGCTCATAGATTTACTATCTTGATGTAGCAATAGACAAATTTGGGTGATTATTATGTTAAACATTACACTTGGTGCTTAGTAGCTAACACAGGCACACCCATGCAAATAGTTGGTCGTACTGGTAATAAATAGCTAAATTCTGTTTGATTTTCCCAGGTTTTCTACATGACCGGGCTTATTTAGGTCAGGTATGTTACTTAACTAGTAGTGTTGGTGCAGTTAACATGTGCCTGGGTTTGTACAGAAACCGACCTAATCCTGGCAACCTCGAATCAAGTAGCAGATTATTTGCATAGATTGGCAAAGAAAAACCAGCTAGATCCAGGTTTAAATGAGGGCTACTATTTATCATGCTCTAGTCACAAAATCTAGCAGAATGTTGCTACTCCTAGTTTGGTTTCACAACCAAGCAGAATAGAAACTAGGCAGGCAGGCTAGAGCAGAGCAGCGAAAAAAACAGACCGACCTCCATGTGTGGCGGTCTGGATCGGAATCGACGATGTCATCCTCATCAACTCAGGTCCTGGTCGTCCATGGAGACAGGCACCTGCTGCTGCGCCAAGTCAAACAGAAAAATAAATTAAATGGGATCTGGTCTGATAGAGGAGATAGAGGAGAGGATGTGGATCAAAGGAAGGCTGAGCTCACCACAGTCGTCACTGGTCTCAAATCCTGAGAGGTCACACATTCAGTTTTAAGAACGGAGAATGCATTGTAATTATCTTCAGGTCTGGGAGATGTCCAAACAAAATAAATGAAGTCTCGAAGATGATGAGTTTGACAGCAAGGAAATCAGAACAAGAACAAGAGAATTCTTGGTGCCAAATTAACCACCACGTGCATATATATACTGATTACCCAAAGGAAAACCATGTAATAGCAAGCATGGCCATGAAAACCACCAAGTACATAGGTATGGATATCTATCAAAGTGGCAGTTGCAAAACGATGCCATGTCTCGCATTTGCATGTAAAAAAACTGAACCCCAATGCTCTACTGTACAAACATAGATAATTACGCTTTCCTTTTGAGGATTTCAAGATATATTTTAGGTTCAGCTTTCGTTTCGACTCCTCTAAGGCAATTTTCACATCTAATGCTCCATATATACGACATCAATTCATAGTAGTTATCTAACAACTTGAATCTGTAGTAAGAAGGTGAGGTTAGAAGAAGATTACGCTTTTGTTACTTGGCATCAGGGCCTTCCAATTTGCTTGGGGTTACTTCTTCATCTGCGACCTTCCATCTGTAGTAGTCACAAATTAGACCATAAGCAAAGAGAGAGAGAGAGAGAGAGAGAGAGAGAGAGAGAGAGAGAGAGAGGCAATAACCAGGAATAAAGATTCATTTTTCTCACAGCTAATCAATTATTGTGATAGATGTGCTATAGCAAGATCAAAACCTCTTGTCTACTCTCTGCAGAAAAGGAAGTTTCAGTTTTATATATGTGGCGCAGAAAGCAAGCGAGTTCAGGTGAAAACGAATAGAGGGTACTTGGTACAAGCAAACTGACAGACAGACATACAATTTGCTACTTCCGTGGCCATATCAAAGAACTGCTCCAAGTATTAATTCTGCTGGATGTTCTTCATGAAATGCAACACGTTTTGTACAAGTTTTCGCTTAATAATTGTACTTACTATTTCCAATTTCATTTCAGTTGTCCCACTATAAACTACATTTGTATTTACCGTCTTACCAATAACCAATAGGTTATATATATACCCTTGGACAGAATTCAACTTCACTAGTAGAATACATTAATTACCGTAGAATTCAACTTGATAGGAATGAACTAGTACTAGATCCTGAGTTTGATCCACAATCTCATAGGGGTGACAAACACATTCTGTGAAGAACAAAAGGGTATAGATTTGAAAAGCCGGATACCGGTGTCCAATTTCTTTTCATTATGCTAAATCATTAACCGAAATCTATGTCGTGTTCTGGCACTAGTGTCTTGTTCATGCACTCTGTGTGATTATGAAGATGTAGAAATAATTTGAAGCAGAAAATGGTGCGGATTGAACGTCCAACCAGATTTAATTCTGGGCATGCACATACAGTTTGAACGACCAAACAAACAAACCAACGGTGAAGTGATGTGTATCCTCTGGGTACAAATGCAAGTCGTGCGTGTTCCAGAAGATAACAAGAGAAGAGAGAAAGGGGGGGTTAAAGCTCACCAGCCGCTAGGAGGGGACAAGGAGACGAATCCGCTGAGTGAGAAGCAGCTGGTTTCCAGTGCCCAAATTTATTTCATTTTGCTGAAGTGACTTGTATCCTGTGCATACAAAAAAGCAAGCAGTGAAGTGACTTGTATCCTGTGCATACAAAAGCAAGTCGTGCGTGCTCCAGAAGAGAAGGGACTAGATTTAGTTGTGGGGGTGCAGTGGGAGAGAGGAAAACTGAAGCTCACCATGTGCAGGAGCCGCTAGGAGCAGAGGAGACGAATCCGCCGCGTGAGGAGGAGTCATCCATCCATATTAGAAGCAGCCGTCCATTGAGTTGAGAGGCATGCGTCCACCATCAGGAAAGTGGGCTCGTCGGGGATGGTTTGGAAGGAATCGCGTCGGGGATAGCGCCATCACCGTCGATGGAGGAGTTGGCCACGGAGCTCGACCCGCAACCACCAGCGAGCGGAGATGGACATGATACGCGAGACTGGGAGCAGCTGGAGAGGGGGGTTGAGACTCCGGTGGCCGGAGATGTGGTGGTTGGCTGCCGCCCTTGAAGGTGGAGGTGGAGGTGGCATGGGTGAGAGGGGAGAGGAGACAGCGGCACTTGTTTATTGACCTTATGAATGGTCAACTCTTGATCTTTAGGTGGTGTTTGCCAGCTGTAGCTTGAGCCAACCATATGTGGCATCCATTGTTCCACCTTTGGCTTCAGATCAGCCGCCTTTTGTGATAAACAAAGCCAAGGGTGCGGGGCTGGCACTGACAGACAAATAAGCCTAATTAGTAAAATCCCAAATGAAACATGAAGAGGCAAAATTAAAAGCAAAGGCAGATGCATATTCAGAAAGAAGGGGCATTTTAATTTTGCAATAGAAGTGAAAGGCACCATTTCGATCAACCTTGTTGTCAAAACAGGGATAACCCTCTACTGTACAAGAATGCAGACTATAGGAAGGCGACAACTAACTAGCTTTGCCATGAAAAGGAAGACAAGTAAGTGTCTCCCATAACAGAACATCCTCCTACACATAAGAATGTCGGTCTAATACCCCTTTTGCACGGACATAGGAATATCTTATAGCTCTCCTCTTGAGGATTTCAAGATTTATTCTGGGTTCTGCTTGCATTTCGATCGATTAAGTCACGGCAATTTTCACATCTAATCAAATAATTGTCATAGATGCGCTCTAGAAAGCAAATTCAGGACCTCTACTCTACTCTTTGCAGAGAAAAAAGTTTCAGTTTAATATATGTGGTGCAGTAAGCAAGCAAGTTTAGGTAAAAACGAAAAGAGTGTGCTTGTTAGCAACCAAACTAACAGACTGACGTACAATCTGCTGCTGTATATATCAAGCCTCTCTTTACAAATTTCATTTCATAAATTAAACAAACAAAGTTAAGAAGATATTGATACATGCAGTAGAAAGAAATTGAAGCAAAAAATGGTGTGGATTGAGCATCCAACCAAATTCAATTCTGGGCCTGCATATACAGATTGAACGGACAAGTTGAGGTTTCATCTTGCTATGAATAATGAGAAATCTGCTCCTAAAGTAATGTGCCAAGTGATTTGCTTGATAAGTACACATGTCAGTTTACCTAGCTAGAACAGGTCCAGACTATTACAGAGTCATTTAACTAGTTAACAGCAAGCATTACCAAGACCAATTGGGGCTATCAAGGCCAAACCGAAAATCTAAGTAGGCCATGCACGAAGGCCATGACCTAGAGCTATACCGTGGCCCGATGACCATGTGCCCAGAGCAAAGGGGAGAGCAGAGGGTATACCTTTCAACGTTTGTACTCGAGGGCGAACCATGTTGTTGCCGATGACGGTGGAGACGAGAGGGTTGTCATAGCTAGTAGCTGCACATGGAGCTTACGACGAACCTGAACAAGGTAAGCACAAAACTACTAAATACATTATTCTGTTAAAGGAATAGACAAACAAGCCTAATTAGTAGAATCTCAAATCAAACATGAAGAGGGAAAATTAAAAGCGGAGGGGGATGCGTATTCATAAAGTTGAGGCATGTTATTAGCAATAGAAGTGAAAGACACCATTTTGATTAATCTTGTTGTCAAAACAGAGATAACGCTTCTACTGTACAAAGGGAGATAGTTAAGCTTTCCTCTTGAGGATTTCAAGATTTATTATGGGTTCAGCCTGCGTTTCAATTCCTTCAAGACAATTTTCACATCTGATGCTCCATATATTGGAGAGTAATGCATAGTAGTTATCTAAGATCTTGAATCTGTAGTAAGAAGGTGAGGTTAGAAGAAGGTTACGCTTTTGTTACTTGGCATCAGGGACATCCAATTTGCTTGGGGTTTCTTCTTCATCTGCGATCTTCCATCTGTAGTAATCACAAATTAGACCATAATTAAGCAAAGAGACAGAGAGAGAAGCAATAACCATGAAGAAAGATTCAGTTTTTTCTCACAGCTAATCAATTATTGTGATGGACGTGCTCTAGCAAGCGAATGCAGGACATCATGTCTACTCTCTGCAGAGAAGAAAGTTTTCAGTTCTATATATGTGGTGCAGCAAGCAAGCGAGTTCAAGCGAAAACTAAAACATGGTACTTTGTAGCAAGCAAACTAAACGACTCGAGTACAATTTGCTACTTTCATGGCTATATGAAAGAATTACTACTCCAAGTATTAGTATTTCTGATGGATGTTCTTCATCAAACGCCACACGTCTTGTGCAGGGTTTCGCGTAATAAGTGTACATACTATTTCCAGTTTGATTTCAGTTGTCCTACTAGAAACTACTCCCTCGGTAAATAAATACGAGACGTTTTAGATCACTCGAAAGTAGTGATCCAAAACGTCTTACATTTGTGTACAGAGGGAGTACATTTGTATTTACCGTCGTAATTACCAATAACCAATCGGTTATATATTATGCACTTGTACAGAATCCAACTTTACTGCCACAATAGCTAGGTTACCATAGAATCCAACTTGATAGGAATGAATGAACAAGTACTGGATCCTGAGTTTGATCCACAATCACATAGGTTTTGCTGAAGCAGTAACCTCAAATCTGTGTCCTGTTGATGCATGCACTCTGTGTGGCACTAACAGACTAACAACAGAACAGACTGGAGTGTGTATATGCCAATTAAGCCTCTCGGTAGAAATTTCATTTCATTTCATTTCATAAATGAAACACGCAGGCAGAGTCAGGAAGATGTGAAAAGAAACTAAAAGCAAAAAAAAATGGTGTGGATTGAACATCCAGCCAGATTGGATTTTGAGGACGCACGCACATACAGATTGAACGACCAAACAAACAAGCAGGCAGTGAAGTGATGTGAATCCTGTGGGTACAGATGCAACTCGTGCGTGCTCCAGATTTAGATGTGGGGGAATGGGAGAGAGGGAAACTGAAACTCACCATGTGCAGCGGCCGCGATGGAGGGAAGGATAAGCAGCCGTCGTGGAGGAGGAGACGAATCCTCCGCGTGAGCAGCAGGCGTCCATTGAGAGGCACGCCGTCCACCATCAGGAAAAAGTGGGCTCGTCGGGGACAGCGCCGGACGGGAAGGAGAACGGGGTGGCCGTCGCCGTGGATGGTGGATTTGGCCCCGGAGCTCGATCCGCAACCACCACCAGCGGCGATGGAGAGGATCCGCGAGACGGGGTAGGGTGGTTGACCAACAGCTGGAGAGGAGGGATTCCGGTGGAAACCGGGGATGTGGTGGTTGGCGGCGGCGCTTCGAGGTGGAGGTGGAGGTGGAGGTGGAATGGCGTGGGTTGGGAACTTGGGATGGGGAAGCGGCGGCTGCGGGGGATTTGTTTGGTGGTTTTTTCCCTTTCCTCTCGTCTCGTCTGCTCCTCCCCCCTCTCTCTCTTTTGCGGTGCGCTTTGCTTGGCCAATCCCACGCTTACCCACGGATCCATATCTTTTTGATTGGTTGATACAACCCTCTCACGGATCAAGGGCCTACGAATCCATCCCAGCCGCCCAACACCCCATGATCCGACGGCTGCGACGTGCGTGCCCGTGGCTGCAGCTAGTAGTGCTAGTACCAGCTTTATCTTTTGTCTTGGGCTGATTGCTAGGTTGTTGAGTGGTGGTGGTGTCATTTAATCCGTTCCTCTCGTTTTCTTCAATGCTTTCAATTACATGTCCCATGGATCGATGAACGCTCCCACGGATCCTCAAGGGCTAGTGACTCGATCCCAGCCGACCAACATCCGATGATCTGACTGTCTATGACGTCCATGGAACGGGGGCTACTGTACTATTTTTTTTTCTATTCCGGCTGATCATTCGTGGGTTTTTTTCTTCCTCTCTCGTTTGGCCTTCTTTTCCGATGCTTGGTCAACCGCATGTCCCATCGATTGATCTTTTCCCCACTCATGCCTTCCACGAATCAAGCATCACGAATCATTGCACGCTCACTAGTTTGCTATGACCTCTAAAAAATTGACCCCCTCTCAACCCGATCCCAGTTGCCCGCCCAGATCTAATGAAAGAGGAAGCAGACTGGTTTGGTCTACGCTTGAGCACGATGTCGTGTTTCTCCCCCTATCACTCTCTCTCCACTAGATTTCAAGCACGGGAGCGGACCGAGATATTCAAACTCATTTGGCTAAGAGCGGTAACGACAACGAGATTCCAGTTTGCAGAACACTTATTACGTAAGGGCATCACCAACGTTGACCCTCAAACACCCGCATTTGTCCGGGCCGCACGGTCCGGACGTGTTTTGCCATCCTAAGCAGTCCGAACATCCTTTTCTCCGCAAAACCGAGGGGCTTTGCGGGCGCCCCAACTACTGCCACGGATGCGTCCGACACCCCCAGACGAACCCATATCTCTCTCCTGACTCTCTCGTGCTTTCCCTCCAACGGACGCGTTGCTTCCCTGCCGCATTCATGCCGGCCCAGAGCGGCTGACATTGATGTTGCAAGATGTGATTGAATAGGAGGGTGTCGCTAACCGACGTGATCACATGTGTCAATGCGGACGCGCCGTCTCGAGAAACCTACTCTGGCCGTTGTGCCGCATTGAAGCTGTCTGACCTTCCGTTTTTCTGGTCTGGTCGCGGCTATATATACCGTGCTCCGGTGATCCATGTCCACTCCTTCGATTTTCCTCCTCCTCTCCGAGCACCTCCTCCTCCTCCGGCAATGACCAATTGATGGTTCTCCAGGCCGGCAGGCAGCGATGACGGCAATGGTTCTTCATCCGGTTCTTGGCATCGCTGCCATCAATCTTCAGGGCCCTCAGACTCCACAGCTGTCAGCTCCTCCTGTAATGAGGAGATCGTCAACTCCTTTGGCAATGAGGAGGACCAGGCCGCCGCTACTTCAGTAGCCACGCCTCCTCTTGGAGGCAGCTCTGACGGACAAGGAGATGGAGATGATGATAGAGGGGTCACTCTGGGAGCGTGGTCTGGCGGTGCCCTCGTCGCCGCAATCACGGCGTACGAGCTGGGCACAAAGTAAAGGACTCAACATCGCCACCGCATTATCGGTATGTCCGGATCAGCAGGCCAGTGTCACGACCACTAACACCAACTCATCATGGAGGAACTGTCGTCCGCGATTGCCAAGGCATGCAAGCGCATCCTCCACTACCTTGGTGATGGTGGACCCTCTTTGTCGCGGGCCATTGTGTCTGTGTTTGATCCATAACGACCTGGACCTAGTGGCGGCGCGGTATTTTGACCGGTCCGTCACCACCACATAGACGGTTGTGCGGCATCGTCGCCGCCTTGACGGGGAGCTCACCAAGATTTGCGAGGAATGGTCGATAAACGACACCTCTGCCAATTCTAGCAGGGGCAAGGCCACCGCTAGGGCACCATGGCCGAGGGCGGTATTTGCCATTACGGCCCTCTACATGGTGGAGGAGCAAGCGGACCGGCTCCTCTGGGAGCGCCAACCGGCGGCCGGGCAAGGCTACCGCAGCGGCCCTTCGCCCTACCGTTGCTGAAGGGACGATGATGATGACGACATTGACGACAGGGGTGGTGCGGCCCAGGCCAAGTGCACGAGGTCATCGTCTGCTATAATTTAGCCTCCTAGTTTTTTTTCTATTTTAGTTAAATGGTCGAAATATTGTCTGTTTTATGTAAATTATGTCTAAACTATGCTGAAATATGTTGTTTTGATATAATTTATCTAGTTTATTCAAAATTGGTTTGAAATATATGCGGGCAGCTTTAGATAGCCGGCTCCCGCATCACTGTTCATGGACTGGTCGTCACCGGTCCGCAGACGGATACGGTGTCTAGTTTAGGGGTCAGTGTTGGAGATGCCCTATGTGGTTGCATAATAGTTAAAGTTTTATGTTGTTTCATCATCATTCATGCATCTCCGTATATGTCCGAACTCAATGTCAACTCAGTCTTTGTCCGAACTCCACGTCAACTTTCCCTACGCACCAATACAAGGTATTTCCATCTTGTTCTCTATTATTTTATGTGAAATTATACATCGTAGTGTAGCAACACAAGTGACAAATAAATATATTTTTTCCAGTAACCACCACGCGCAAGAAAAAAAGATGTCCCGTAATGTGCAATGCAAATAAATACACATAAAATCAAGGAACAACATTGGGATGATACTAGATGGAGAAGGTTGTCGATATGTATGTGATTGAGACGTCAAATTTACGTACTCCATGGCATGGTTCTAGATTATCGTGGATAATCGGGTGGTAATGGCGATGTATGTACGGCGGAGAGAGAGATGCCATTCCACTCGCCGGAGTATCGATTTTAAAAAGCATAGAGTGAAGATGGATGGACCGACGTCCTATAGTACGTAGTTTATGAATTCCAAAACGTGTGGACGCAGCACTCAACAAAAGATTCTTCATCACATGTGCCTCTTTATTTCCAATATTTCCATCCAAATCACATGAACATCATCATGTTAGTATATTGTGGTTGGGAATATTTAAATTCCTCCCAAACTATTCAACGGTAGATGATATAGTATTATAGAGGACTCAAATAAGATTATAAATAGAACAAATAATTTTCAAAATTCCTGTCATTTCATGCAAAATATATGTTTTAGGTTTATTGTAAAGGAAAATTTTAAAATATGTTTCGGCCAAGATGAGTTGTAATGATGACAACACAATGATGATGATGGTTTTAAGTTTGACCTCACGAGAGAAGACACGCGTGATGAGTTTGATCACATGTTCACGCTTGAGGCTAAATTTCCACCCGTTAGTGGTGTGGGCATCAATAATGAGTCTATGTTAGCCCATCAATGGAGAAAACTAGATGCGCCCACACCCCCTTCAAGACGGTCTTGCTCTTGTACTTGAGCTTCGACGACATGGCGGAGGAGCGGTACGACCGAGGACGCGGGGACGAGACAAGACGACAACTGAGATTTGACGCACCTTTTCACCATGTTATTCTCTTCGACATGCAAGAGAACAATGCATTACTTTGCACCATAAGTATGTTAATCATTGAAAATCAATGTCCCTCCCGGGCGCTTGTAGAAGGAGAAAGTAATGACCACATGTTTTTGCAAATGTTGGTGAATAAAGCACCCCCCTACAGAAGTGTGCAATACTACTTACTAAAATTAGTGGGTATAACTCTTATTCACTAATGGCATGTCTGTGCATGACCACATCACAAGTCATGGCGATATATATTTGTGGGGGTATGTAGTAGAACTCACAAAAGTATTACCGGCCTTTCATTTTAGAGGCAGTGTTGGAGATGGTGACAAACGATGCCATAATCTCTCTCTACCACGCCCGCCTCATATTTATATCTCTCAACACCTCCCTTATCTCTCTCAACCCCTCCAGAACTTGGGCATAACATGTAGGGCTGTCAAGGGAGTTCGGGCTGTCTGAGTTGCTCGAATCTCTAACAAACCGCACAAATCTCACCTTTTTCTGTAGTACCTCAGTGTGTCATAATTGTTTATCTGAAGAAATAAGGGGAACAACCCAGAATTTTGTATTGCAGAAAAGCATGAGATTAACGACAAGCCTAGTCTTGTGTGTACGCACTTGAGAAGCAGAGACCCATGGCTTTTCACTTGGGAGCTCGGAACTTTGCTATTCTGTGTCCCCACCCAATACCGGAGCCACTGAGCCAAAGCCACCAACACATGCATGTTTAATAGATTTGTTTGTTAATATTGTTTTCGTTGACACAAAACATATATACACGGTTCTTTCATAAGTTGGCGCTTGTCATTTTGTGTCAGTCCATCATTATTTGTGGAAGTGGACTTTATACCATGTGGGTATCTACGATCCATTGTAACTGTCAGTATATTAGGTTAGCCAAAATCAACCTTGCAAAACCTCATCACTATCCAGTGGGCCCCAATGCTGAACTAATCTGTTCAACATATCTATGATAATTAAAATTATTGATGTTCACCTCATGTAAATATTTTTTGGTCACATAAGGGCATCTCCAACACTGTCCTGCAAACCAGACATCGTATCCGCCCGCAGACCGGTGAGGACCATGGACTCTAATGCGGGAGCCGTCCATCCAAAGCTAGCTTTTATGGTCTCATTTCAAAGGGAATTTAATGAAAAACAAAACAAATTTGATGCAAATTTAAACAAATAGAACCATATTCATTGAAATTTGGATGATTTTACATCAAGCCGGATGATTTTCATATAACCGGACCACATTCATTACATTCTCGACATATTTCAACTAAAAGCCCTATTCTAACCTAGTCTAAATGATCGTCGACGCCCGTTTCCCAACACATGTCTTCCCTATGTCCGTCAGCAAGCTCACCGGATGGTTGTGAGCCCCGGGAAGCAAAGCTTCAGTGGGAGGTAAGGAATAGCCGCGGCTAATCGGACGACGATGAACAGCCCGCCAAGCTTAGTTTCAACGGGAGGGGAAGTGTAGTGACCATCATGGGACTCGGCGTCCTCCCATGTTCTACTCTTCCTTGCTACCAGCAGTGCCCGTGGACGTGTCGACTTTGTCGTCATGGCGGTGGGGCATGGACGACACGAAGCTAGCGATGTCGTCAGTGCCATCATAGAATTCTGTCATCGCCTCATCGATCTCCATGAAGGTAGCTTCTTTCCTAGCAGCTGCAGGACGCGGTCCCGCCATTGCTCGCGGCGAATGTCACGGGCGGCATGGTACGACAGGAGCAAGGCCTCATACTCGTCCATGTCTATGTCCACCACGATGCCCATGCCAACGATTTGCACCTACGCGCGGTGGTGTTTGTCGAGGAGGCGGAGGGTGTACCTTTGGTCGGCGGCGCCAGTCGAAACGCGGCCTCCTGCTCTTTCACCACCATGTCGGTGTATTGTGCCCACGCGCTGGCCCACGGTGATGTTGTCATGGACCGGTGAGGACGGTGGTGCTTCCTCGTCGTCGGCGTCCTCCACCATTGGCCCGCGGAGAGCTAGTCCATCCGTGGGCCTGCTAGCCGGAGCAGGTCTCTTCAGCAACTGCATATGTTTAATGGATGGAGGTGGACTCGTTTGAATTTAATGCATGGAGGCGGACGGACGAGCTTTGTTTGAATTTAATGCATGGAGGCGGACAAACGAGTGTCGTTTGAATGTGAAGAGCACGCGCATGCGCATCCCGCACGTGGATGAACGACTACCTCTAGTATATATAGATAGAAGAGATGGTCTTGGTCTTAGATAAAGAAGGCATGGATGGCATATGGTGAAGAGAACGAGGATGGCGTGGATCGCTGACGTGTCGCATTAATTTCAGACCCCCGCCGGTGGGCATCCCTAGTAGGTGACGCCTATCCGTTTCGTCCGCTTGTTTCAACGCATGCAGGGTCCAATGAGAGTTCACGTGTTGAATGCAACGCGGCGATGCTGTAATCAAAAAAATATGGGTGGGTCCTTCCAAAAGCCCAAAGCCCAGACCTTTATCCCCAACCCAACCCTGCTCTTCTCCGTCCCCACGATGCCCATGCCAACGATTTGCACCTACGCGTGACGGTGTTTGTCGAGGAGGCGGAGGGTGTACCTCTGGTCGGCGGCGCTAGTCGAAACGCGGCCTCCTGCTATTTCACCACCATGTCGGTGTATTGTGCCCACGCGCTCGCCCACGGTGATGTTGTCGTGGACCGGTGAGGACGGTGGTGCTTCCTCGTCGTCGGCGTCCTCCACCATTGGCCCGCGGAGAGCTAGTCCATCCGTGGGCCTGCTAGCTGGAGCAGGTCTCTTCAGCAACTGCATATGTTTAATGGATGGAGGTGGACTCGTTTGAATTTAATGCATGGATGGTTGTGAGCCCCGGGAAGCAAAGCTTCAGTGGGAGGTAAGGAATAGCCGCGGCTATTTGGCCGAAGATGAACAGCCCGCCAAGCTTAGTTTGAACGGGAGGGGAAGTGTAGTGACCATCATGGGACACGGCGTCCTCCCATGTTCTACTCTTCCTTGCTACCAGCAGTGCCCGTGGACGTGTCGACTTTGTCATCATGGAGGTGGGGCATGGACGACGCGAAGCTAGTGACATCGTCAGTGCCATCATAGAATTCTGTCATCGCCTCATCGATCTCCATGAAGGTAGCTTCTTTCCTAGCAGCTGCAGGACGCGGTCCCGCCATTGCTCGCGGCGAATGTCACGGGCGGCATGGTACGACAGGAGCAACGCCTCATACTCGTCCATGTCTATGTGCACCACGATGCCCATGCCAACGATTTGCACCTACGCGCGATGGTGTTTGTCGAGGAGGCGGAGGGTGTACCTCTGATCGGCGGCACCAGTCGAAACGCGGCCTCCTGCTCTTTCACCACCATGTCGGTGTATTGTGCCCACGCGCTCGCCCATGGTGATGTTGTCGTGGACCGGTGAGGACGGTGGTGCTTCCTCGTCGTCGGCGTCCTCCACCATTGGCCCGCGGAGAGCTAGTCCATCCGTGGGCCTGCTAGCCGGAGCAGGTCTCTTCAGCAACTGCATATGTTTAATGGATGGAGGTGGACTCGTTTGAATTTAATGCATGGAGGCGGACGGACGAGCTTTGTTTGAATTTAATGCATGGAGGCGGACGAACGAGTGTCGTTTGAATGTGAAGAGCACGCGCATGCGCATCGTGCACGCGGATGAACGACTACCTCTAGTATATATAGATAGAAGAGATGGTCTTGGTCTTAGATAAAGAAGGCATGGATGGCATATGGTGAAGAGAACGAGGATGGCGTGGATCGCTGACGTGTCGCATTAATTTCAGACCCCCGCCGGTGGGCATCCCTAGTAGGTGACGCCTATCCGTTTCGTCCGCTTGTTTCAGCGCATGCAGGGTCCAATGAGAGTTCACGTGTTGAATGCAATGCGGCGATGCTGTGATCAAAAAAATATGGGTGGGTCCTTCCAAAAGCCCAAAGCCCAGACCTTTATCCCCAACCCAACCCTGCTCTTCTCCGTCCCCACGATGCCCATGCCAACGATTTGCACCTATGCGTGACGGTGTTTGTCGAGGAGGCGGAGGGTGTACCTCTGGTCGGCGGCGCTAGTCGAAACGCGGCCTCCTGCTCTTTCACCACCATGTCGGTGTATTGTGCCCACGCGCTCGCCCACGGTGATGTTGTCGTGTACCGGTGAGGACGGTGGTGCTTCCTCGTCATCGGCGTCCTCCACAATTGGCCTGCGGAGAGCTAGTCCATCCGTAGGCCTGCTAGCTGGAGCAGGTCTCTTCAGCAACTGCATATGTTTAATGGATGGAGGTGGACTCGTTTGAATTTAATGCATGGATGGTTGTGAGCCCCGGGAAGCAAAGCTTCAGTGGGAGGTAAGGAATAGCCGCGGCTATTTGGCCGACGATGAACAGCCCGCCAAGCTTAGTTTCAACGGGAGGGGAAGTGTAGTGACCATCATGGGACACGGCGTCCTCCCATGTTCTACTCTTCCTTGCTACCAGCAGTGCCCGTGGACGTGTCGACTTTGTCATCATGGAGGTGGGGCGTGGACGACGCGAAGCTAGCGACGTCGTCAGTGACATCATAGAATTTTGTCATCGCCTCATCGATCTCCATGAATGTAGCTTCTTTCCTAGCAGCTACAGGACGCGGTCCCGCCATTGCTCGCGGCGAATGTCACGGGCGGCATGGTACGACAGGAGCAACGCCTCATACTCGTCCATGTCTATGTCCACCACGATGCCCATGCCACCGATTTGCACCTACGCGCGATGGTGTTTGTCGAGGAGGCGGAGGGTGTACCTCTGATCGGCGGCGCCAGTCGAAACGCGGCCTCCTGCTCTTTCACCACCATGTCGGTGTATTGTGCCCACGCGCTCGCCCACGGTGATGTTGTCGTGGACCGGTGAGGACGGTGGTGCTTCCTCGTCGTCGGCGTCCTCCACCATTGGCCCGCGGAGAGCTAGTCCATCCGTGGGCCTGCTAGCCGGAGCAGGTCTCTTCAGCAACTGCATATGTTTAATGGATGGAGGTGGACTCGTTTGAATTTAATGCATGGAGGCGGACGGACGAGCTTTGTTTGAATTTAATGCATGGAGGTGGACGAACGAGTGTCGTTTGAATGTGAAGAGCACGCGCATGCGCATCGCGCACGCGGATGAACGACTACCTCTAGTATATATAGATAGAAGAGATGGTCTTGGTCTTAGATAAAGAAGGCATGGATGGCATATGGTGAAGAGAACGAGGATGGCGTGGATCGCTGACGTGTCGCATTAATTTCAGACCCCCGCCGGTGGGCATCCCTAGTAGGTGACGCCTATCCGTTTCGTCCGCTTGTTTCAACGCATGCAGGGTCCAATGAGAGTTCACGTGTTGAATGCAACGCGGCGATGCTATGATCAAAAAAATATGGGTGGGTCCTTCCAAAAGCCCAAAGCCCAGACCTTTATCCCCAACCCAACCCTGCTCTTCTCCGTCCCCACGATGCCCATGCCAACGATTTGCACCTATGCGTGACGGTGTTTGTCGAGGAGGCGGAGGGTGTACCTCTGGTCGGCGGCGCTAGTCGAAACGCGGCCTCCTGCTCTTTCACCACCATGTCGGTGTATTGTGCCCACGCGCTCGCCCACGGTGATGTTGTCGTGTACCGGTGAGGACGGTGGTGCTTCCTCGTCATCGGCGTCCTCCACCATTGGCCCGCGGAGAGCTAGTCCATCCGTAGGCCTGCTAGCTGGAGCAGGTCTCTTCAGCAACTGCATATGTTTAATGGATGGAGGTGGACTCGTTTGAATTTAATGCATGGATGGTTGTGAGCCCCGGGAAGCAAAGCTTCAGTGGGAGGTAAGGAATAGCCGCGGCTATTTGGCCGACGATGAACAGCCCGCCAAGCTTAGTTTCAACGGGAGGGGAAGTGTAGTGACCATCATGGGACACGGCGTCCTCCCATGTTCTACTCTTCCTTGCTACCAGCAGTGCCCGTGGACGTGTCGACTTTGTCATCATGGAGGTGGGGCGTGGACGACGCGAAGCTAGCGACGTCGTCAGTGACATCATAGAATTTTGTCATCGCCTCATCGATCTCCATGAATGTAGCTTCTTTCCTAGCAGCTGCAGGACGCGGTCCCGCCATTGCTCGCGGCGAATGTCACGGGCGGCATGGTACGACAGGAGCAACGCCTCATACTCGTCCATGTCTATGTCCACCACGATGCCCATGCCAACGATTTGCACCTACGCGCGATGGTGTTTGTCGAGGAGGCGGAGGGTGTACCTCTGATCGGCGGCGCCAGTCGAAACGCGGCCTCCTGCTCTTTCACCACCATGTCGGTGTATTGTGCCCACGCGCTCGCCCACGGTGATGTTGTCGTGGACCGGTGAGGACGGTGGTGCTTCCTCGTCGTCGGCGTCCTCCACCATTGGCCCGCGGAGAGCTAGTCCATCCGTGGGCCTGCTAGCTGGAGCAGGTCTCTTCAGCAACTGCATATGTTTAATGGATGGAGGTGGACTCGTTTGAATTTAATGCATGGAGGCGGACGGACGAGCTTTGTTTGAATTTAATGCATGGAGGCGGACGAACGAGTGTCGTTTGAATGTGAAGAGCACGCGCATGCGCATCGCGCACGCGGATGAACGACTACCTCTAGTATATATAGATAGAAGAGATGGTCTTGGTCTTAGATAAAGAAGGCATGGATGGCATATGGTGAAGAGAACGAGGATGGCGTGGATCGCTGACGTGTCGCATTAATTTCAGACCCCCGCCGGTGGGCATCCCTAGTAGGTGACGCCTATCCGTTTCGTCCGCTTGTTTCAACGCATGCAGGGTCCAATGAGAGTTCACGTGTTGAATGCAACGCGGCGATGCTGTGATCAAAAAAATATGGGTGAGTCCTTCCAAAAGCCCAAAGCCCAAACCTTTATCCACAACCCAACTCTGCTCTACTCCGTCCCCCGATTTCCGCCGCCGCCGCCGCCGCCGCCCTTCCCGCACCGGCCGGCCCTCTCCCCGTTCGAGTTCCACCCCTCCCCTCCTCCCCCTCGCACCGCAGGAGCAGCCGTCGCCGACGCTCGTCGAGGGAACGCCGTGCCTGATCCGGCCTCCCCTGTTCCATATCGGCGACCGTCCTCTTCACCGCACGCAACCAACCCCCATCTCTCGGCGCGTCGCAGGCGGGAGCTTGCTGCTCAAGCGGCAATTGACGGCGGCAAGCCGGGAGCCGCCGATATAGATCTTGACCCCAAGGAGTGCCAAGTGGCTGACGAGTTGCAGGGCGTACACCCGGACCCGGACCCGGACGGTGACGGCCATGCTCTCCCTTGGTGCCAGGCAGGTAGGTGCTTGTGTGCAACAGTTGCTGCTGTGAAGACCATAATCCTAATCAAAGTTTTTATCTCATGTTTTCTACTACGTATGTAGTTGTCTACTCTGAAATGTCAATGGCTGTTGAGTCTACCCGTGGCATTGCTGTGAGAGTTGAACTATTTTTGATACCTGACGGACACCGAGTGCTGATTGTGTAGAGAGAAAGATTGGAATTTCTTCACACCTTCCACAGTCTAGACAACTTGCTTATATGACTGACTAGATGTATAGTTAAATTGGATGGAAAGATTGCAGTTTGTGGTGGGCGGACTGATGTTTTGCAGGAAGATGGCTTTTTGTTGAATTTGTGTGACCCCTTTGATTTGATATTTTCTTGATGTTTGGGTTTCAGTTTGGTTTGGCGCTTTCGCTGGCGATCGATATAACCCTGTCGTTGTTGTGTGTGCATTCGTTGCAGGCTGGAGCTGAAACGGAAGCTGATTCCGGTGTGCCAAGTAGCAGACTAGTGGATGAGTTACAGGGCATACACGACGACCACCGAGGTATGCTCTCCTTGCTTCCCCTTGGTGCCAGGTACGTGCTAGTGTGCAACAATTGCTCTTGTGAAGAGAATAAGGCTTCCTCTTGGTTTGGGTTCCAAGTACACACATATACCTACTTTGCCGGCCATGGGTGCTTGCTGTGTGCCTGCTGCAAGCATTTGTTTCTGCTTCGTTTACTCGCCGGGGCTATCTGTCACGTGAGTTCTTGTAATATCTGTAGCAGGGGAATGGAAATTCCTTGTAGTTGTGTAGGCTGAAACGTCAACGGCTGCCGAGTCTACCCGTGGCACTATCTGTTTTTCATACCTGACGGACACCCAGCGAGTATATGTGTATCCCCAGGTTGGAATTTCACCCTGTCGACAGTCTAGACAAACAATGCCTTATACCTGACTTACTACATCGATCTCTTGTTGAATGCGTAGGAGAGAAAGAGTGCAATTTACTATACCTGATTTTTTTATGCACGAACGAATATCCTGGATGTGTATTGTGTTGGCAGTGATATACTGGATGCGGACATGAATGACATGATGGACAGATTCATCGACCTACTTCATGAAACATAGCAATTCATCGACCTACTTCATGCTGGGAATGACAGACTGTAAACTGTTAAAAATGAATATAGCAATTATATTAAAAAATAACATCACTTTAATATTCATTATTTTTTTGTAGATAAAGGGCAAGCATTCTGGGAGGTTCACCAATTTATATTTGGTAAAATTGTTGGAATAACACCATATTTATTCATATATGTTTGGATAACCGATCTTGTTAGTTCAGAAGAAGACGATCACTTGAAATAACAGTCTTGTGATGTACAAAAATACTCTATGAAATGTACATTTTTTGGGTAAGTGGCATAGTTAGTTTTGTGCACATATTGCATTTACACTGCATAAAATACAGATCAACTTGTATAAATTTTAAAATACATTGAAATTTAGGCTCAGCAGAAAGATTGATTTTTCAGGAAAAGAAAATTACTTTAAATAAGATTTTGTTGGAAGAAAAAAACACTTGTTTCCTTTCTACAGCTGGATGCATGTAGTGGACTTGTTTTCTACTCTTCCGTGGAATATACAGACAATTTCTGGATATTACTGGAATGCTCGAAGCAAGAGAGAAAGCTAGAAGTATAGATACCTGTCCTCTGCGTCCTTCACCACAGCGGCGTCCAAAGCTACGTTGTTAGCCACCTAACAGGAGGGCACGATGCACCCATTTTAAATTCCGGCCGGCGGAATCAGCAGATCAACCAAGAAATATGGCACCAGCACAGAAAGAAAGAGTATACATGTTTCATCGGTCGGTTCTGTACCTGAATATTGGACGAGCCAGCTGAATAAAGTGGAGATTGGACGGGATGGTATTCCTCGTCCGCCAGATCAATCTCCTCCTGGACGCCGGGGCCTTCCGCCAGCATGAGCAGGGCCACTGCTGCTTCCTCTTCGGCGCTCTGCGTCGGACTCATTGGATTTTTACGATGGCCGGGAAGGTGGACGGCGGTGAAGCAGGGTTGCTTGGATTCATCTCTGCCGTGGTGTAGTGCGACGAGAGGAGAGAGACGGCAGGACAAAAATGTGTGAGAGGGATTATGGGAATCTGAATGGAACGATGGGGGAGTAGATTATTTATCGTGGTGTGTATACAACACTAGATATGTAGATCAGGCTGTCATTATTAGAAAAGATTGGCAGCGTTTCACTAAATTGATTGTGGTATTTCAAAAAAATTCAGGGATTTTGAAATCGTATCTAATAATGAATTAAGAGGTTCTAAATTACAATTAAAGTATAAGACTATGCCTTTTTTGCTTGTGCAAATAAAGGAAAGAAATATATGCCCAGTTGGTGTCGCCTAGCTAATTGCCTATGTATCCACTCTCTTAGCTGGAACAATCTTGCCTATGTTCACACTCAAGTCTATCCCCCAATGATTTATTTTGAGATAAATTGTTGCCTTTATAACCAAGCCTTATATTTCAAAGCTTCCCTACTTTTTTATAGAATTTGTATTTCCAGCATTCCAGTGCTCTTGAAACAATGGGCTGATTGTTTTGGGGGTTTTGCCCATTCTACATTTGCCCATAAATGTAACCTTTAAAAAGAAGCCGACCTACACAAGAACGTATGCCTAAGTTTTATGAAAAATAGGCCTACTGGGAAATTTAAATTCCATTTGGAAAATAAATTAGGAGTTTTAAATTTCAAATGAGTTGACTAATGGTTGAAATTTTATTGGAGCTACTATAACATGTCGTCTTGAGATCCATTTGAGAAAGGAAAACATTTGAAAATGACAAGCCGGTCGAAGTTTCGGCCGGTCGCCTCGCTCGCCAACATGCCTGCTTGCTCGTGCACGTGACCACGTCGTTCTTGCCCCACACAAAATGCTTTCTCTATTGCCTTATCTCCTCGCAATGCAGCGCAGCCACTCATTGTCCAGCTCCGAACTCCCAGCAATGGTTAGCACATCACGGCAATCTCCGCCAACGAGCGAATCCCGGATGTGTTGCTCGTGCGGATCCTGCCTACCCACGGCTGCAGCGCTCACTTGGCTCCTCCCTCTCCCATGGAAACAGCGGTACCGCGCGCGCTGCAATTGGGGAAGCAGAGGCCATGGGTAGTTTTTGTCAGGCAGTGTGGCTAGCACTGCTGCTGGGTGATCAAGACCATGCTACAAATGTTTAGTTTTTTTGCTGGAACCGGCTAGGAAAACGCTGCTACCGGCGGTGGAGATGGTGGTCTCTGGTGCTGCAAGCGATGAATTTTTTTGTCGGAACTGGCCGGCGAAAGAGTTGCATGCACACATGAGCAGTACTGCTAGAACTGGACGACGATACATGTCCTTTTGCTACAAGCGGTTCTATGTTTTGCTACAACCCGCAAAACATTTTCTGGATCCAGATACATTCTTAGAACTAAAAGGAAGTCACAAAGTGATTAGCTACTAGCCAATGACTCACAAAGAAAAGAAGCATCGAACACAAAATTTCAAGAGAGTCATAGCTTAAACACTAACTCAAGAAAATTAACGTCGCCCACGCTAGGATGAAATAGTTCACACCAAATAGATAGTGCTTTTGTAGGTGTGTGTGTGGGTGGGTTGATGGGGGCAGGGAGTTGCTCAGTGACCAACACCAGCTTGGAAGATGCCAGTGACTCGGGTGAGGATGGGCAAAAGTTTCTCCTTTGGTTTATGATTATTTTTTGGCCCTACCTAGATGGCCGAAATTTGGCTATTTCACAATTTTCAGAAATATCTTAGACGGAATAGGAAAACCAAAATTTGAATTTTGGAACAAAATAGGACAGAAAATTTCCCATTTTTTAAAATCAAGCGGAACAAAAGTTAACGGTCCTACGTAACCCACACAAATTAGTCCAAGACTTACAGTCCACAACCATCACACATTAGCTCAAAGTTTAGACAACCAAGTACAACCAACAATCTTTCAATTTGAATTTCTTGGCCGACAACGACATTACCTGGCCGAGGCGAGATATCCAAAATTTGGCCAAAATTTAATTTTCTTAACCGACATTTACGAGGGCCATGCGAGATGGGCTGACAGCGGTCTATGGGCCTCATGCCATAGACGGTGCTCATTCTTGTGTCTAGGGCCCATTTATGGCGCTAGACCCGGTGCTTGCTTGCAGCCTCTTCGCCTACAAGTTTTTCAACAACTCATCGCGAACCTTGACATGTTCCGAGCACATGGTGGAGCCGGATTGTGCTGGCTTGCCACAATTCCAGTTACGAGCATTGCACCGCCGCTCTGCTGGCATTATCAAGGGCTCAACTTTAACATCTAGTTCTTCAACTTCTGCCTCCGGCCATTCTCCAACACTTTTCCCGTCTGGCTCTTCATCAGTACTGCCATATCAAAGCAGAAGTGCACACTCATTTATAGTCCCAAAACACCACATGTTTGTAGTGCAAAGTAAATACATACAAAACATATAATCATATGATGTTGCTAGCAAAATACGACCTAGACTATGAGCTTTAAATTTATTTGTTTCTCATAAAATACAAAAATGTCAGAATAAAATTATACTACTTCGACTTCAAATTTTTAAAATCGTACACCAATATTTTGAAAATTTATCATAAAATCTTGCCCGAAGAGAGAGAAAAAAATCCAACCATGCTGCACTCGATGGATACAATTATTGACCCATTTATACTTTGTCCTGTCCATATACGCTAGCAAAATAAAAAGTTCAATTATGCAATCGAGTCACCAATCGTTTAGGTAAAACAAGGAAAATAAATACTTCAAGTATGTAATGTAAAACTTACATATATTTCTTTCTTTTTGTGAATATATTTATGTCTTTCTCATCCTTTTATCTAAATCATTTCTTTCTTAATCGTCCCCGTGTGCTTTATTACGTGTTTAACCCTTTCACAAGAACTCCAACCGGTTAAGCTGATCCCTCATGTGAATAACGGCCAAGCATTTTGGGGTGTTTCACAAATTTATAATTTGGTAGATTGTTGGATTAACAATATATTTATGCATATATGTTTTGACCAATTTTGTTAGCTCAGAAGACGAGCTCTTGAATGTATATTTTTTTCTCGTAGTGGTATAGTTAGTTTTGTGCACATATTGCATTACACACTATGTAAAATACAAATCAACAAGTATAAATGTAAAATACATTTTTAGGGGTAAATGTAAAATACATTTAAATTCTATTTTTTTAAATGTAAAATACATTGAAATCAACGCCCAGCATCAGGATTGTTCTGTGGGAAAACAAATTCACTTTGAATTAGCGTTTATGGGAAGATAAAATTTGCTTCCTTTTGTATGGCTGGAAACATGAGGGGTCGGACTTGTTTCTACTCTGCCGTGGAATATAAGGTGAATTTTATGGAAAATACTGGAAGGGTGGGAGCAAGAGACAAACACATTCGCACGTGAGTGCACTGTATGAGCAATGGGTCCTATACTCCCCCATATGTCACCCAACGGGTCCTATGGGTAGAGGAGTAGAAGTATAGATACCTGTCCTGTGGGTCCTTCACCATATGGTCGTCCATAGCTACATTGTTCACGTACACGGACGCCTGACAGGAAGACACGGCGAATAAAATTTAAATTCCGGCCAGCCAAATCAACAGATCAACCAACAAATATGGCCGGATCTTGGAAAATAGGAATCAGCGCAAAAATACGGAGTATACATGTATTTTACCTTGATATTGTTGGACGAGCCAACAGAAGAAACTGGAGATTGGACGGCAAGGTCTTCCTCGTCCGCCATATCAAACTCCTCTTCGAAGCCGACGGCTTCTGCCAGCATCAGCAGCGACGCTGCCGCCTCTTCTTCGGCACTCTGCCAAGGAGTTGCTGAGCCTGGTATTTCTACGGTGGCCGGGAAGGTGGACGGCCGAGAAGCAGGGTTGCTCGGGTTCATCTCTGCAGTGGTGTAGTTCGACGAGAGGAGAGAGACGGCAGGAGAAAAATGGGTGAGAAGGGTTATGGGAATCTGGAAAGAACAATGGGTCGGGCAGTATTTATTTATCATGGTGTATACAGCGCTAGATTTGTAGATCAGGCTGTCATTATTAGAGAAGATTGGCAGCGTTTAACTAAATTGATTATGGATCCTGGACATGGTCAAAAGTATCCTTAAGTACCTAAAGAGGAGTAAGGAAATGTTTCTCGTTTATGGAGGTGACGAAAAACTCGTAGTAAAGGGTTACGTTTATGCAAGCTTCAACACTGATCCAGATGACTCGAAGTCTCAAACTGAATACATATTTATTTTGAATGGTGGAGCTGTGAGTTGGAGTAGCTCCAAGAAAAGTGTGGTAGCAACATCTACATATGAAGCAGAATACATACTTGCTTCGAAAGCAGAATAGGAACGAGTGGTACCTAGTGCACTGGATCCAATGACTATCAATTGTGACAACACTGGTGCCATAGTCATTGCCAAGGAACCAAGGTTTCACAAGAAAACTACGCACATCAAACACCACTTCAACTCCATCCATGATTCCATCCACATAGAACTTTGCAAACTACATACAGATCTGAATGTTGCAAACCCATTGACTAAACCTCTTCCACGAGCAAAACATGATGAGCACCAGAACTCTAAGGGTGTTAGATTCATTACTATGTAAATTCGATTATTGACTCTAGTGGAAGTGGGATACTATTGGAAATATGCCCTAGAGACAATGATAAAGATGTTATTATCATATTTTCTTGTTCATGATAAATGTTTATTATCCATGATATAATTGTATTGACCGAAAACTCAGATACATGTGTAGATACATAAACAACACCGTGTCCCTAGTGAGCCTCTACTGGACTAGCTTGTTGATGAAACATGGTTAAGGTTTCCTAACCATCGATATGAGTTATCATTTGATAATGGGATCACATCATTAGCAGGATAAATTGATGGACAGACCCAACCGTAAGCTTAGCATTAGATCGTGTCACTTAGTTTATATGCTATAGATTTCTTCATGTCAAGTATCTGCCCATAGACCATGAGATCATGCCACTCCTGAATACTGGAAGAATGCCTTGTGGGTTAACAAACGTCATTTCATAACTGGGTGATCATAAAGGTGCTCTACAGGTATCTCAGAGAGTGTTTGGTGGGTTGCACGGATCGGATTTGTTGCTCTGTGTTAGGGAGAATATCTCTAGGCCCTTTAGTTAATACAACATCGTGAATAGCTTGGAAGCAGGTGACCAATGAGTTTGGTCACGGGGATCTTGTATTATGGAATGAGTAAAGAGACTTGCCGATAACGGGATTCAATTAGGTATGGAGATACTGGCAATCAAATCTCAGACAAGTAACATATCACTGGATAAAGGGAATTATATACGAGATTAACTTAATCCTCGACATCGTGGTTCAATCGATAAAGATTTTTGTTGAATATGTAGGACTCAATATGGTATCTAGGTCCTGCTATTGATTATTGATCGGAGAGGAGCCTCGGTCATGTCTACATGTTCTCGAACCCATTGGATCACACACTTAACATTCAGTGATGTTAGGGTAGTATTGAGATCTTCATATGGTGAAGTACGAAGGTAGTTTGGAGTCTCGGATTGGATCTGGGACATCATGAGGATCTCTGGAGTGGTTCGGAGGTATATATATGGGAAGTCATTTTTAGGGTACCGGGAAATTTCTGGGATATGTCGGCATCATAGTGGGATCACGGCATGGCTCCGGGGGACCACCAGTGGGTCCCACCACTCCCAGAGGCCAGTACGGGTTGAGGGGAGGCGCCCTGGCCTAACGCACCAGCCCCCCTTGGGCCCATGCAGCTAAGGGGGGAAACCCTAAGAGGGGAGGATGCCTCCACCTGACTTGGGAGGCACTCCTCCCCTAGGCCGCCGCCGCCCTCCTTGGAGGAGAGTCTAGGGTTGCCCCCCCTCCCTCACCCCTATATATAGTGGGTAGGCGCATGGTGGCAGCACCCTTTCACCCTTGGCCGCTGTCTCTCCCAACTTCTCCCACCTCCTCTCCAGTACGCGGTTGGCGAAGCCCTGTCGGATTTCCACTGCCACCAGCACCACCACCACGCCGTCGTGCTGGTTCATATGTCATCTACCTCTTCTCTCTTGCATGATTGATCAAGGAGGAGACGTCACAAAGTTGTACGTGTGCATATCTTGAAGGTGTCGGTCGTGCAGTGCTTGGATCGGGACGCGAGTATGACTACACTAATCACAATCTCTAGATCGTTAATGCTTTCGGTCTACAACGTATGATGACACTCCACCTCTCATTGCTAGCATCTCCATAGAATAGATCTTGAGTGGTTCGTAGGAAACTTTTTAATTTCCGTGCAACGTTCCCCATCACTCTTGACATCCATGGACTTGATCGAGCCTGCTGCACCAACGTTGCTCACAAGCACAAGACTGAAGTAATCACGACCATTGATCTGAACCTCACTCCACCCTACTTAATGCACGGAACTCTGCATGTGTATGGCAGTTGCATAGAAAAAGTTAAAGTTATATACTCCTCCGGTGACCTCGATCTAATTTTTGAACTTATAAGAGGCGCATATATACCTCTGGTACATGACAGGGATGATGCCACCTCTATAAACACCGACTTCTCCCAAGATCGCTGGGCCATGTTGAAGTGTGGCCGTCGCGGGTTGCATCAGCCACCATTGTCATTGGGGAGGGCAGAAGTTTGTGGTCGTGGTGGGTTGCACCAGCCACCATTGTCATTGGGGAGGGCATCATTTGGCTAGTAGAAGATTGTGGCTGTGACAGTGACCGTCACACCGGGCTTGCAAAACAACGGGTCTGTGCATTCGCGGTCGCATGCGATCTTGTAACACTGCCCGCATGCAGCGCCGTCATTGAACAACACGGTGCTTAGAAAGTGAAACATGGAACGGTATATTCTTTTCAAGTAGTAAAGATAGAGATAACATATTTCATGTCCCTCATGCTTCCAAGAGTCTTCTTTCCACTTATAAAAGAATTGTGAGGAAAACTTCTGATCTATTCATCCACTATCAAGGTAGTACAAAGAACACCAGAAGTAAAAAAATACATCCAGGTCCGTAGGCCACCTAGTTATGACTATAAGCACTGAAGTGAGCCAAGGATGCGACCTTGTCATTGTCCCTCCCTCATCGGAGCCGGACAAACCTTGTTGTAGTAGATAGTCAGGAAGTCGTCGTGTTAAGGCCCCATGGGACCAGCGCACCAGAACAACGATTATCGTATGCGTAGATCGGAAGGGTCCAACTTGCAGACACACAAACAAATAGGAACAAAGACCAGATCCACCGAAGACAAACGCCGACCAAATCCCATGAGATGCGCCAGAGACAAACCTGCACACACCCTCCGATGATTCTAGAAGCACCACCGGGATGGGGACTAGGCGGGGAGAACCTTCTTCAATCTTCATAGAGCCGCCGCCATGTCTCTCTAAGCAGGACACAAACCCTAAAAAAACTCAAAAAATCATGTAAAAACAAACCGCTCCCGCTGGCAAGGGCCGAGATGCACGATGCTTCCATGGCCCTAAAACAACATGAGACATGGTAGATCAGTGGCAGCGCTAACGGGAGGCACAAGAAACCCTAAACGGTTGGGGTGCCCTTGGGTACAGTGAAGGGTTGTTGACATTTTTCTAACATTGTTTCTTTACACTTATCAACAAATGAAAGATAATCATGCGTACCTTGAAATTTAGCTGAATTCTTTCCTGTTAAGGATCAGAAAATTGAGACATAATTCTACGTGCTAGGAGTAGGCGGGGTCTTTTTCCTTTTGCTGGTCGATCAAGAGTCAAGGAACAACAAGTACTAGTCATGATCAAACCATCTGCCACATGGTGGCATAGGTATCCAGGTCACGCCTCCCTGCCGGTGGTCTAGAAAATCCTTCGAGATCATAGTCTTCTAGTGTCGAATTAAAAACATCACCTTGTTTGTTATGTGTGTCGGCCGAGTAGTGAGTAGGAAACTCCTTCAGAGATTATTTACTCGGATGTATGGGACCCGTGCCTATTTCAATTTGTAGACAAGAATATCATGTCTGTTTTATTGATGATTTTACCAGATTCGGTTCAATCTATCTCCTTATAAATAAATCCAATGTTTTCAAAAATTTCATCTCTTTCAGCAACATGTTAACTATTTATTTGATAGGAAAATTAACGCAGAACAAACAGATTGGGGAGGTGAATATTAAAAATTAAATCTGTTTTTGAGCATATAGCCCTAATGCACATGATCAAAACGGACCCGCTGAAAATATATCATGGAGGTTGGCCTCTCCCTTCTTTCCCATGCATCTATGCCCCTGAAGTTTTTGGATGAGCCATTCCGTACTGATGTCTACCGTATTAATCGTGTTCGTAGTCATGTTATTCATAACCAGACGCCCTTAGAACACATTGTTGGCACTAGAATCAACAACTCATTTCTTAGAATTTTCAGTTGTGCAGTATTGCCCAACTTGTGACCATTCAACAACACAAACTTGAGTTTCTATTCGAATAGTGTGTCTTTCTTATAAGCGTGAGTTACCATGCATAGCACTAGAATGACATAATCTATTCACAGAATGCATCACAGAAGTGAATTTGAAGAATACACAATTGATGGAATGAACATGGTCTTAGATACTCCAGACGAATTACAGAGTGAGTATGAACAAATTGAATTGTAAAATTAAATCAGTGATACAAGCAACACACAATTACACAACTTGCATTTTATGCAGCGTAATTACAACAAATCCATGACTCGGCAGACATTGCTCACTAGAATTGTAATTTGCTAGCAAATGATTGCCCAAAGTTCCATCCCTTTGGCACAACATCATTGAACACAAGTGTGTGTCCATCACTATTGGTTAGTCTGAAGGAGAGCATCTTGCCAGTGAGGTTCGCAAGCGAGTGCCAGTTAGCACCCCAATTGCGTGCCATCGGTATCCACTCGTCGGAATCAGAGGTCTTGACATCCATGGACTCGATCGAGCCAGCTGCAGCAACATTGCTCACAAGCACAAGATTGAAATACTCGTGACCATTGATTATGAACCTCACGCCACCCCGCTTCACGCACGGAACTCTGCATGTGTGTGGCAGTGACATAGAAAAAAGATAAGTTATGTGGCTCCGATGACTCTGAACTAACTTTTGAACTTGTAAGAAGTGCATATATACCTTTGGTACATGATGGGGATGATGCCACCTTTATAAACACCGATCTTCTCCCAGGCCGGCTGGGCCATGTCGAAATGCGGCCGCGGTGGGTTGCACCAGCCGCCGTTGTCATTGGGGAGGACGTCATTGGGCGGGCAGAAGTTCGTGGCCGTGACGGTGACCGTCACACCAGGCTTGCAAAACAACGGATCCGCGCGCTTTCGGTCGCATGCGAGCTTGTAGCACTGCCCACACGAGGCGCCGTCATTGAACAACACGGTGCTCAGAGCCGCCGTGCGTGTCCCGTACCCTTCAGAGAAGAGGTTACCATACCCGCACGCGCCACCTGCAATATGCAATATATAGAACCCATCGCAAGTGTTAATACACAGAAGAACAAGATCAACCGGGCATGCACGCAGTAGATGGATGTACATGCGTGAGTTGAATGATTAGTTGATTACCCATTGTGTCAGAGGCGTCAGCGCCGCCGTAGAACGTCGCATGCGCCTTCTGCCAGACGAAGGGTTGCGGGGATGGCGTGGTCGGGTTGTCCGCGGCCACAGAGAGCACACAGCCGATCGCCGCCAGCAGCATCCCTGCAACAAATCGAGCTGGAGCCATATCGGCCGCTAGCTCTTGAAGTTTGATGAACTTGTGGCCTAATTGAATGGAAGCGTTTGTTCGTGTGTCTATATTGATCTGTTGCTGACAGTTGTGAGCTGCTGTGGTGTTCAAACGATCGTTTGTTTACATAGTGTTCACTGCGGTCGATTCGTACGTATGTCGCTGGAGGATTCAGCAAGGCCACCCTGATTGGTTCAATGAAGCACGTAGCGTGCAAAAGTGACTGGCCGTGCAGCCGAGCCATGGCTTGCGTGGCAATCAAGAGATATATGTATAGTATGCATGTAGGCGCAGACCCATCCCTTGAATCGTACGACGAGTGTTCATGTCCTGCATCTGGTCCTCAACGTCGGCGGCGCAGATCGGCGTGTGATAATTAGGTCGTGAAGAAACCTTGAGTTGTCAGTAAGGCACATCGACAGATGCTTTCAATCCGTATCCGTCCATTTTTATTCATGGTCGTGAAGAAATGTTCGTCGGTTTGATCTTGCGAAGTAACTTGACGTTGCTTTGGTGTGGGTGGATCATTCTGTGGACGTTAAACCAGGCTAATCCCATACCTTTTCATGTTTGTTGTTTGTTCCTTTTCAATTTTTCTTCTGGTTTCCTCATTCGAGTTTGGTTCTATTTCTAAGGAGGAACTACCCAACCCAACGGTTATCCTTTGGGGCTCCCCTAAGGATCAATTTTTTTTGGCCTTAGAGCAAATCAAATGATGCATCCAGGCGCCGTCACGTATCGTGTGCTGGGCCTGCCCCCCCCCCCCTGAGTTTTTTGGCATGCGTTTTTGGATTTTAGATGGGTTTTTTTTGGTTTTCAGCTTTTGCCTGGTTCACCTCGGTTTTGGAGAAAAAATTTGTTTCATTTTTGACAAAACACAGCCATGCTTCTTGAAAAAAAAAGTGCTTCTTATCGGTGTACGGTGTTCATACCCCTAACTACGCACCAGCGAGATGCAGCTTCCGTGCCGGGAAGGACATGGCAGA
>NC_057801.1:31870081-31886028 GCF_018294505.1 Triticum aestivum | reverse complement strand
TTTGGCATGCGTTTTTGGATTTTAGATGGGGTTTTTTGGCTTTTCAGCTTTTGCCTGGTTCACCTCGGTTTTGGAGAAAAAATTTGTTTCATTTTTGACAAAACACAGCCATGCTTCTTGAAAAAAAAAGTGCTTCTTATCGGTGTACGGTGTTCATACCCCTAACTACGCACCAGCGAGATGCAGCTTCCGTGCCGGGAAGGACATGGCAGAAGGTAGATCTATCCCAAGATGCACAAGTCATGGTAAATAATACCGTAAAGAAGACCTCCAGGCAGAGAAGATCATCTCAAGATCAAGACCCAGGCTGCCCGGAAGCTACCTTTCCTGGCATGGTGTTTCTCCATGTCGCTGGCAAGCTTAGGGCCAGCAAGCCCAAGCTCCGTCCACCGCTTCGCATGCACGTGCTTGTCAGGAGTCGGCCGACAGGTGGCGGGCGCATAGGCGGTTAGGTAGAGGTTCTCAGGGCACGTGTCAATCCACCAACAAAAGGTAGCCACCATTATGTTTCTCGTGGAAACACAAATTTGCTTCTGCGAGAAGCACAACCTGTGTCTCTGCAAGAAGCACATATTTACTTCCACGAGAAGCACAACCAATGATTCCGTCAGAAGCACAGTTTGTGCTTCCATGAGAAGCACAACTGTGCTTCAACTGTGCTTCTTGAAAGGGAAAAGCACAACCTATGCTTGTATGAGAAACATAGTGATTCCGCGAGAAGCACAACATGTCTTTCCCTAAAAAAAACACAACATGTGCTTTCAGAAAAAACTGAAAACCACAACCGTGCTTTCGGGCTCCCTTTTTTTCTTTTGGTTTTCTTGGTATTCTTTTTTTACACGGTTTTTGTTTTTGGAACTTTTTGGTATTCGTTTCTTCCTATTTTGAGATTTTCTTTTCTGGTTTATGGGATTTTCACGAAAAAAAGTTCATTAAAACATATTAACATGAGATTTAGTTTCGACCATGCAGACGCGAAATATGCAATGCTGAAAATGATTTGGTATAAACACAAGGTTCCAAAGATAAAACGTTTTGAATAAACGAATCTGCCAAAAAAGGGGAAAACTCTCAGGTTGTGACAAGTGGCACATGCAATGCATCCACTTGTCAGCACCTTAAGAGATGGGGAATGACCTTTGAAAAGGGTGATCCTTATCGAGTGATTTCGTATTTTCTAATTATATTATAAAAACATACTTTTTTCATAGATATTACAAGCAATTGTATTAAAATCTAATGTTATTGGGCCACATTGGGACGACCCATATAGGGGGGGTATCAGGCCCGGTCCTAGGGGTGTGCAACCTGTGCCCCCGCACAGGGCCCCCAAGTTTTAGGGCCTCAAAATTTGTATGTGTTAGTATTAGTTTCATTAGCGATAGGATGATGGGCCTCATGTTCTGTCGTCGCTCTGGCCTGCTGTCCCGATCGCGACCCTCTTCTCTCCGCTTCTCACGCCTCTCATCTCATCAGCTGCGTCCTAGCGATCAATCGACATCGACGGATCAAGATTCACTCAGGAAAAAAAATAGCGATCGAAGCGTCTCTTCTCTCCCTTCGTTTCTTCGTGCAGGTCGAGCACACGACATGGCCTGCCGCACACTGTGCGGACGTGGCCAATTGTGCGAGTTAGAGAGATCTTATAGCTATGATGATAGGCAGCGACAATTTGCTGCAGAGGTACATCAAGTGTACATACCTGGAACACCACGCCGCACGCGTTCCCGTACGGCCCGTGGGTGCGAAGGTTGGTGACGAAGTTGAGCGACCTGATGACGACGTTGCCGTTGAAGTGGCTGTAGTGGCCTTCCACACTCGTCAGGTATTCGTCCCGCTGCAGACGAAACTGCATGCACACGCGAAACAAGTGGCTTGTGAACTCATCCACAACATGCACACACGGAGACTAATGATTAGTTAGGCAACTAATACAATGGCGGTGGACTACCCGTTGTTAGTTAGAGTAATTGGCACCGTGGTCATGCCGCCTTTCCATCCCCTGAGTGAGCCGTCCCCTGGATATATCGTCCCCAGAGCTCGGTCTCCTCCCGGTCTTTCTGCATGTACGTTACGCGAATGGCGTGAACGGCGTGGCAGTGGCGGACGGCGACCTGGACAATGCGTGTCACCTCGCCCACCATGCCTATCCTTTCTGGCGTTGCCGCCGCCGCCGCCGCAAGGGCCCATCCTCACAACCTCTCCGGCCTGCATCTCATCTCACACCAGAAACATGCAATCATCAATCAACCAACATAGCTAGCTAGGGAGACAGATCGAATCGGAGATCTCTTGCCACTGCGGACGGATTCGTCCACCTCGCGCAACTTGCCAGGCCTCCCTCAATCCACCTTCTTGTCCAACTCTCTTCTGGCTCCGCGGGCTCCTGCTCCTGTGACCTATCCTACCATTCGCCACAACCGCGATCCACCTCTGCGGCCATCGTCTTCTCCAACTATTGCTCCGTCGCCGTCGCCCAGCCCCAAGCGCCCAAAGTCCTAAGTCGCACGCGCACCCCGCACGCGGATGAACGACCCCCTCTAGTATATATAGATAGAAGAGATGGTCTTTCTCTTAGATAAAGAAGGCATGGATGGCATGGCGAAGAGAACGAGGATGGCGTGGAACGCTGACGTGGCGCATTAATTCCAGACCCCTGCTGGACAGCCGTCGGTGGGCATCCCTAGTAGGTGACGCCTATCCGTTTCGTCCGCTTGTTTCCAGCTAACACTGCGTTTGGATGTCTCCATTGGAGCCTAGGAAATGGATTTGGTATTGAACTAGCAGCAATAAAGCCGTTTGGATGGACAACGAATTCGTATTGGAAACAAAAGCCAATTCCAAACCGTTTTGCCTCCGACGAAAATCTTCCTCCCACGTTCCGGAGGGGTACCGCTCCGATTTGGGCTGAAATCGCGAGCACCCGCAAAACGTACCCCTTCATCCCCCGCGACCACGAAAAATAAGAAAACAGAGCAGGGAGGTCGGCCACGACCTAGGAGCTCGGCGGTGGCGACCACCACGAGCACCGGCGGCTGTGCAGGTGCTGTTCTTCCCCGTTCTCTCTCCCTCTTTCCCATCCCAGTACCTCCTCCTATCCCCGTACCGCGCCGCATCCCATCCCCATACCGCGTCCCCTACCAACGCCGGTCGGCGACCAAGATGGAGGTCTGCGGCGGCCCGAGAAATCTAGCCCGCGCCCCCTCTGGATCCGCCATGCCCCCCTCTGGCTCAGCTGCGCCCTGACCCTCTGGCTCCTGTACACCCCCTCTTTCTGCACCATGGCCGACGGAGCTGCAGCTCCTCTGCTCCTCTACACCATGTCCGCCCGACCGCTCCCTGTATGAATTCTTCTACTCTTCCAGCATGGCCATAGCCTACCTCCTCTTCTCCTCCTCCCTCTATATCCCTCTCTGATTAGCTAATTTACAATGTTTATATCAGATGTTAGTAACAAAGTTCAGTCATTAATTTTTTTTTGCTGAGTTGTCTGATTTCATAATCAAGAGAATGTAGACAAGTGTTCAGTATGGGTATTAAGTTTCCTACCATGGCTCCTAAAGTTTAGATCACACTGGACTACAGAATTTTCTCATCTTAATTTTGTTATGGAGCTGCAGCTCCTCTTCTATAGTGTGACTACACCTGACAACTCCTCTTGTTATGCAGATTACTGAAGTTTCGTTGATCCATAAGCCGATTGAAGGGACTAGCAGGTAGTGCTTGGCGGCACGCCGCACTTCGTTGATTCATTTGAAATTTGCTTTCATGGAGTTCTTCAAAAATGTTGTATGTTTTGCATGCGTGTATCTTTATAGTGAGGGAATGAAGCATGTATGTTGCTCTGTTCGACAGCAAACTGAACATGTATGGTAGCATGTGTGCTGCTCCTTTCGACAGCAGAAAGTTCGCTTCTGCTTTGTTAGACAGCATAAAATTCTATGTTGTTTTCATCATTTTGATCTAATTCAGTTCACCAAAACTGAAAGTGTGTGTTGTTTTTGTCATTTTGATCTAGACCTTTATAAACAAAATTACACTAGGAAGTAAGAATAAACCTGAATGGTGATCTAGGAAAAATTCAGTTCCGATATGTTATGCCTTTCTAAACAAAATTCAGAGATACAAATATTCTGATCCTGTCGGTAGAATAAACTGCAATACATGCTCTGTTCCTGATATTCTTGACAGCAACAAAACTGCAATAATTATTGAGTGGAGGAAACATGGAATATATTGTTGTCCATGTATAACCATTTTGCATTTTCCTGATAAATTTCTAGAATATTTATTTATTTTCGTTGCTATATATTTATTCGTAGTAAGATTTCAATTTTGAGTCATGTAGAACAAGGTATAACCTGGTAATGTAGCTATGCAATTCCAAAGTTTATCATCCAAACAGGATTTGGTATTGAAATCTCAGAGGCATTTCAAGGGCCAATTCATTGGACAACCAAAAAGGTCAATTCGTATTCGTTCCATTTCAGTTTCCTCATTGATTTGGAATTCAGACCAATTCAATACAGAGCTCTCCAATGGAGACATCCAAACAAAGCGTAAGGGAATTACTACGTGTTCATGGTGGCACACGCTTCTAACAACTTAAGAACCAATGATGTATCAACTTCCTTTCCTCTGTTTCTACAAAACCTTCCAAGTCAGTTATCTATTTATTCTGGTTTCTCGGAGGATGATGTAAAACAAAGATTGTTCTGGATTTTTTTTCATTTATTATGTATATATGTTTCTAATAATGTTCAAGCCTTCTTTGATGTTGATGTTGATGTTGATGGGCATCGGCAGTCTCTTTTTCTCTTATATGCTTGCTGGCGTTTACATGGGGGCATTGATTGATCTGCTAACATACACATGGACGATGATCCTCAACAAGTCCTCCCTTTAGATCATCATAAACCTTGATAGATAGACAGATTGATACATTTGGTCCGATCGCATCTTTCAATGACATACCATACCAACTTGGCATGGCGCACAACAATTCTCATCGACCTTTTACATACATACATTTTTTCGGCCAAAAAAGAGCATATACCAGGTAAATCACAAAGAACAACTAGTTTGCCATCACACAGGCGATGGCAAGTACCAGTATTGCCTTGCACAACAATTTCTTGGAGATTTCATTTCAAACTCCATGGATGGACTTGTGCCCAAAAGATTGTGATGCATACAAACAACGCACAAATACCAAAAGGTCAAGGCCCTCTACGAGTCCTTAGATTACTACTGTATATACAACGCACGATCACTCCACGCCCAAAACAAAACAAAACGTTCATTCCCAAGTCTTAAGAAAACCAAACAAAAGAGCTGAAACAGGACACTGCTCTAACCAAGTAAATGAAGGCTAACGTTCCATGCAACAAGAAACAGGACACTGCTCTAGTGCCTGAAGCTCATTCCTCCTGCTCCTCTGTTGCGGCTGCAGGTGGTCGTGCAGCCCGGCGCTCATGAGGTTGTTGTCGCTGCGGAAGAAGACGTTGCCCACCAGCTTGCTGCTCTTCTCATCCTCACGCACCTGCTTGAATCCTGGCAACAACCGAGACAATGAGACCACGATGAAGGGGGAACATACCCAAGCTGGTGGCGTACATAAACCAGCTATTGACAAGATCCTGGCCCAGTTCTTTTCACCAATTCTCTCATAATCTTGAGAAACAGAACCGACCCTCCACACAGCTTCTCCCAGAATGTTGAGACCATATTTTTTTACAGTCCTGGATGTTTACATTCTAACTATCTAGGATTGTTAAAAAAAATAAGGGTTCAAGATTCTGGGAGAAGCTGCGGGAAGGCCTGATTCTCAAGATTCTACGAGAATCGACCAGAAGAACTGGGCCAGGGACCAAAATAAAGCAAGGATCCCTGAAACTACACACTAAAACAGTAAAGATGTGACAAACTAACTAGACATGCTGAGGTGTGAAGTCGCAGTCCGATGATACATGAGCAGATTGATTTTTGATCGCTCATACTTGTGTATGAATACAACAACTCAAACCAAAATAAAGCAAGAGTTGTTTCCTCACAAAACAAGGATCAGCAAGATGTACACCAACGAGCTAGTTTATACAAGCAAGTTGTATTTCCTGGGAACTAACTAGTGAAATGCTAGTTGAGCAAGACGCGAGAGGATGCACTGCTAATTATGCTTGGTACCAAGATTATTTGATTTGGATGCGCCTATATATGGTCTTCACAAGAGCAAGAATGTTTTACTTACACATGCAAGAGCAAGGTTTCGCAATAATGGGGAGGAAGGAGAGGAAGGCATACCTTCAGGCAGCTCGTTGGGAAGGGGTCGGAGATGCTGCTGCAAGTTGCCGCTCCATGGCGTCGGCAGTAACAGGGTCGGAGAAGCACGGGCGCATTGTCACCCGAGCAGGAGCTCCAGCAGGCCATTGTGGTCTTCAATGCCTGAAGGTGGTGGGGGAAGAGGACCTGCAGCTCACTAGGCAGGAGGCACTGTACCTGCAGCAAGTTGAACACCAACGAGTATATACAAGTAAGTTGTGTTTCCAGCCTGGGAAGCTCATTGCTAGCTGTGCAAGAGCTGAGAACCTAAACAAGGCAAGCTCATTTGAATCATCTTATTAACATCGTAACAAGTTGATTTGAATCATTTACAATTTACACACACAGCGGCAGCAGCAAGGTCTGATTGCTTTGCACACAAGATGGAGACCAGAACACGAGATTTCATACCAAATACAACTCGAGTGCACTGATCGAATGAGTAACCAGAAGCACTACAAACAACCTTGGTTGTTGGATATAAGAATATGGGTGATAAAATTAAAGTGGTTTTGGATCGAATGAAGACAAAACAAAGGAAACTTCTTAATTAAGTAGACAACTCCAGGTGCCGGTATTTGGAGCTCCAAGTGGGCAGAGAGTAAAGAAGAAAATTTTAGATCAGGAACAAAAATAATTCTCATCTTGGGCATTGGACAACTCTATACAAAATCAAAGCGATCACCTGGTCAACACAAGAAAATCAACCCTCAGAACAGGTGTTACTTCCTACTCGTAGTCGTAGAAACTTAAGGTTGTAAACCTTAGAAAAAGAAGGCCTGAGAAATCAAACTACCTACTATACCAGAACCAGCCAAAAACACGCCGCATAAACCAAATCACGTGGTGGAGTTCATGTACTTTATTCCTTACAACGGTTGTTCAGCCTATGGAGTCTAAACAAAAACATCATGTTCGACGCTCAAAGTTCAAACCGACACGAAAGGACGAAATTGAGTTAAAGCTAAAGTATATATAGGAAAAACACTCCAGAAATGAGGTCTTCCATAGCCAGAGACAAATGAGACAATGAACAGCGAGCAAGCGAGCAGGCCAGAGACAAACGGGCTTGATATGCAACCCAATAGTGACAAAAAAACAAAGCATGGATTCCAGTAGTGAACTACTAAAACATGAAAGTTTAGATCAAGGACAAAAAAAATTCTCTTTTGGGGCATCGAACAGCTCTACAAAATCAAAGCAATCACCTAGTTAACACAAGAAATCCAACCCTCGGAATATATGTTACTTCCTACTTGTAGTGGTAGAAACTTTATGGTATAAACCTCAGAAAAAGAAGGTCTGGGAAATCAAACTACCTACTATACCAGAGCCAGCCAAAACAATATGCATAAACCAAAATATAGCAGTACGACAGGGATGAATTATGTCCAAATTCCATCACATGCTGGATTTCATGTACTTTATACCTTACAGGAGTTGTTAACCCTTATGGAGCCTAAACAAAAAGCATCATTGGGCGCTCAGGTGGAACCAACATAACATGAAGAAATTGAGTTAAAGCTAAGGTTTATACACGAAATGCGGCACAAAACGATGGCATAATTAGCACTTGAGGAATAAACCCACTAAATGGTAAAATTGGTTATTACAACAGACCATCACCATCCTTTGCCTCGATGCCAACACCAGAATCAGACACGGCTCGATGGCTGGATACCATCTCATGGCAGAGGGAGAGGATAAGGGACGACCAGGAACTCACCAAAAAAGATTAGGCATTGGTGTCAGCAGGCCAGCTGCCCAACCTCTGCCCAGCCGTGGCGTTGAAGGCCAGCTTAAGCTCCATCAATTTGTCACTTGAAGGCAACTAGCACAGGAGGTAGTGGGAAGGATCAATTATTATGCATGATTCAAATTTTTATTTTGAATAGTAATGCGAGTACATTATGCATGAAACACTGACAGAGAAATAATTTTTATACATCCAACAACTAAACTGAAATTGTTACTCATAAATCTGAGATACATCTAAATCTTAAAAGGATTAGCTTGGATAAGTTTCCAGCAAGCTAATCTTCCAACTCTGGATAGAGCAAACAAAACTCTGGATAGAGCACCGCACTGAGCATACAACACCCTGATATTAGATGTGTGTGTAAAACAAATCCGTTCTGAAAGATGAGATAACTAGGGAATGTGGCCACCAAAACTTGCCACCCTAAGTTAGCTAACTTTAACATCATCGGTCTTCTTGTGTTGGCTCTTTACATAGAGCCCATATGTCATCGAACCAGGTGAGCTACAACTGCAGTAGCTTACAAGGATTGACGCCAATTGAGTTCAAGAACCCAATACTCATAACTAGCTAGTCCTCTCGTTCATACTGATCTGATTTGAATCCAAATTTTTGTCTAGCATGTATGGTACAAAAATAGGATAACATCCAAGAAGAAGTAAAACCAAACTAACTTGCTTAAACAAGTAAACTTTTGGTCTTTTCTTGCTGCTAGTTTACGAAGTAACAACAACCGACATCATGTAAAGGCAAAAGGAGAAACCTTTTCATGACAATGAAATGGCTGTCAAGTTAGAATGATACTTAATAGCCAGAGCTCATGAAAAGAATACCAGTGAGTAAAGCAAATATACGGATGTATATAGACATAGTTTAGAGTGTAGATTTTTTCACTCATTTTGCTCTGTATGTAGTCCATATTGCAATTTTTAAAAAGACTTATATTTAGGAACGGAGGGAGTATTATGGACGAAGCATTGCAAATATGCAAAGAAGGCCGATGTCTTGACACGTAAAAAAATTGATGCCTTGAATAAAACAACCCAACTTTCTCTTCAATTGAACTGGAGATGTAGAAGCTAGCCAATAAGCGAGTCAGTCACATGTAGAAGATAAATAAGCTAAGCAACATCTTCAAATTACACCCAACAGCCAGATTTCATTGCTTTACACACAAGATCAAGATCTGATTTGATAGCTTTGCACGCGATGACAAGATTTGACAGGAAGAGGGAGGAAGGAAAGGAGGGCGTACCTTAGCCAGGTCCTGGTCGTCTAGTGCCTGCAGCTCATTCCCGCTCCTCTGTTGCAGCTGCAGGCGGTCGTGCAGCCCGGTGCTCATGAGGTTGTTGTCACTGCAGAAGAAGACTTTGCCCACCAGCTTGCTGCTCTTCTCATCTTCACATGCCTGCTTGAATCCTGGCAACAAACGAGAGAGTGAGACCACGAGGAAGGGGAACGTACCCAAGCGGGTGGCGTACATACAGCCAGCTACTGACAAGATATGGAACTTGATAGGGACCACTGATAAAGCATGATCCCTGAAACTATGTACTAAAACAGTAAAGATGTGACAAACTAACTAGACATGCTGAGATGTGATGATACATGAGAAGATGAATTTTTTATCGATCATTCTTGTGTGTCAATACATCAACTCAAACCAAAATAAAGCAAGAGTTGTTCAACTCACAAAACAAGGATCAGCAAGATGTACACTAAGGAGCTAGTATATACAAGCAAGTTGTATTTCCTGGGAACTAACTAGTGAAATACTAGTTGGGCAAGACATGAGAGGATGCACTACTAATTATGCTTGGTACCAAGTTTATTCGATTTGGATGTGCCTATGGTCTTCACAAGAGCAAGAATGCTTCACTTACACATGCAAGCGTAAGGTTCTGCAATAACGGGGAGGAAGGAGAGGAGGGCATACCTGCAGGCAGCTCGTTGGGAAGGGGTCGGGGATCCTGCTGCAAGTTGCCGCTACATGGTGTCAGCAGTAACATGGTCGGAGGAGCACGGGTGCGTCATCACCTGAGCAGGAGCTCCAGCAGGCCATGGTGGTCGTCAATGCCTGCAGGTGATGGGGGAAGAAGACCTGCAGCTCACTAGGCAGGAGGCATAGTACCTGCAGCAAGTTGAGCACCGACAGGATATACAAGTAAGTTGTGTTTCCACTTTCCAGCCAGGGAACTAACAAACTAGCTAGCTAATTCGTAGTTGCGCAAGAGCTGAGAAGATAAACAAGGCAAGCTCATTTGAATCTTCCAACTCTGGATAGAGCACTGTACTAAGCATACAACACCCCAATATTAGATGCGAGTGTAAAACAAATCCATTCTGAAAGATGAGACAACTAGGGAATGTGGCCACCAAAACTTACCACCCTAAGTTAGCTAACTTCAACCTCATTGGTCTTTTTGTGTTGGATCTTTACCTAGAGCCCCATATGTCATCGAACCAGGTGAGCTACAACTTGCAGTAGCTAACCAGGATTGATTCCAATTGAGTTCAAGGACCAAATACACGGAACTAGCTAGTTCTCACGTACACATTGATCTGATTTGAATCTAAAAATCTATCTAGCGTGTGATAAGTAGCTACTGCAGGTCCAAACATGCAAATAGTTGGTTGTACTAATAATAAATAGTTGAATTATGTTTGATTTTGCCAAAAACAAGAACCACATAATCTAACAGCAAGAACCACAAAACCAAGAACTTCAATTGCAGGCTCACGTATGATCGTTTCCCCCTTGGTGCCAACAAGCAAATAGAGGTTCAATTTGCATGCACCAAAGAAGATCAAAGAAATAATAGATCCAAACTAGAACAGAAAAAATAGAGGAAAGTAAGCTACGTCATTTATAACAATTGACATTATCTCACCATCCATCAATAAAATCAAACTGCAGATTATGAATAGTAACAATACAGCGGATGCAACCATGAATGCATAATTGATTGACCAAATAAACAAGGAGAGAGAATAAAGGTTCCTCTAGCTCCTATCAGGCCATCCATGGAAAAGGTGGCCATCAAACAATGGAGAACCAGAATATAAATCTCTGAGCAGTACACCGACTCCAATGTCGTGAGAAACAGAGGCAAATGGTAACCAGCCAATTTGCAAGGCCAAACCTCACTAACAGTACTTCTTACCTAACCAGAAAGGAATAAAATAGAGAAGGACCTCAGGCTGCTACAAGAAAACTAGAATTCAACTAAAACAACATTTTCCAAGACACTGACACACAAAATGAGAGAACACCCCGAACATATTAATTTTCCCTGTCAATGTGGGCCTGAAAGAATTCGGAGAGTAAATATTAATACAGAGATCCAGAAGTGTTGACACAACATCAGTTATACACAAGCGGTGTGGTTCTTTTACTCTTAGGAATAGGGTAATCATATCAGCACCAAGATATCGTGGATGTTACAGTTATGTATGTCATACAAATCAGTCTTCAGAATAAAGAACATCACAGGCTCTTCCAACACCAGCATGCAAACTGTCCAGGCGACATAAAGCATACAACAACAACATTTCAGTTACTAATGCAGAAACTTGCGGTGGAAATCACTTATGACGGTGTAGTTGATGAACCGTTTCGGTGTCTTGGTCTCTCCATGACCCTGCATCTTAAATACAACATCATCATCATCCTCCCACCTACAACAAACACATGTATATGATTAACCTCACAATAAAGCATGACAGCATTACTTTATTTAAAAAGGATAGCCACAACATAAAAGAAGCATACAATATAATATAGTAGGCAGCATTGTTACTTCCACGTCGAAGGAGCAGAAGTTATTCATATTGATCAGCGGGTTCCCTCGCATTAGCTCAGACTCCTTCATCTTGGTCTCTTCTTCTGTTGCTAATACTCATGCAGCAAGCATACGTGATTTCACATTAATTCTCAAAACCTAAAGAATAGAAGTGCGCCTCAAAATGATAATATAGAGAAGAAAACAACAAACCTTTCTAAGCCTGTCATCAGCTCTTTCCTTTTTATTCCTTTAAAGCCCCGCATTAGTGCCTCAGTGTAACCGTCATCGTCGTCCCTGAAAATAGCATTCAATTAGATGAGTAAGACAAAGAATGAGTAAAGATAATCAGCTGAACTACAATACTGGGCTCAGATAAACAACTCTGTTCCAAGAATTATTGGGAGAATTACTACATCATTGTTGTTTGCTATTTTACTATATGTTTTGTAGTAAACATAAACATATTCCATTATAGTGAAAAGCATGCTAGCTATGTATTATCCAATTCCAAAGTTTATGAGAAATAACACATATTGGACAATTTGAGCCACAATCCATATTACAATTTGTCCATGCAGTTAGAAGACGTGTCAGTTAATCCCATCCATATGCGGGAACAAGAAGATTGCCATCAGCATTTTGAATGGGTGTGATTGACAAACTACCGAGAAAGAACTAAACAGACCTTTCACCATCACTATTGAGCTCAAAGTCAGAGTTGTCTGCATCAATTTCACGTGCAGCTATCTTATCTAATTCAGTTTTGAAGTTCATCTCTACTACTACAATAGATTACCATAGAATTCAACTTGATTCAATTTCATTTCATAAATGAACTACGCAAAGTTAAGAAGATGTAGAAGGAAACTGACGCAAAAAATGATGTGGATTGAACATCCAACCAGATTTAATTCTGGGCATGCACATTAAATGAACTACGCAAACTTAAGAAGATGTAGAAGGAAACTGACGCAAAAAATGATGTGGATTGAACATCCAACCAGATTTAATTCTGGGCATGCACATACAGTTTGAACGACCAAATAGACAAACCAACAGTGAAGTGATGTGTATCATGTGCATACAAATGAGAGTCGTGCGTGTTCCAGAAGAGAGGGGGCGGGGGTGGGGAGGGGGCGGGGGGCGGGGGGTTGAAGTTCACCAGCCGCTAGGAGGGGGGAGGAGACGAATCCACCCCATGAGAAGCAACCGTCCATTGAGAGGCACGCCATCCACCATTAGTAATAGTGGGCTCGTCAGGGACGGCCAAGGGTGCAAGACTGGCACTGACAGACACAAAAGCCTTATTAGTAGAATTTCAAATCAAACATGAGAGGGAAATTAAAGGCAAAGGAAGATGCATACAGAAAATTGAGGCATTTTAATTAGCAATAGAAGTGAAAGGCACCATTTTGATTAATCCTTCTATCCAAACAGAGATAACTTTGTACTACACAAACAGAGATAATTACGCTTTCCTCTTGAGGATTTCAAGATATATTAAAGATTCAGCTTTTGTTACAATTCCATCAATGCAATTTTCACAACTTTCCTCTTGAGGATTTAAAGATATATTATAGGTTCAGCTTTTGTTTCAATTCCGTCAAAGCAATTTCACATCTGATGCTCCATATATACGACAGAAATGCATAGTAGTTATCTAACAACTTGAATCTGTATAAGAAGGTGAGGTTAGAAGATTACCCTTTTCTTACTTGGCATCAGGGACTCCCAATTTGCTTGGGGTTTCTTCTCCATCTGCGACCTTCCATCCCCTGCTTGTGGTTGTTTCACCTGGTGCCTTCTAGTAATCACAAATCAAACCGTAAGTAAAGAAACAGAGAGAGAAGCAATAACCATGAAGAAAGTTTCAGTTTTTCTCACACCTAATCAATTATTGTGATAGATGCGCTCTAGCAAGCAAATTCAGGATCTATCCTCTACTCTCTGCAGAGAAACAACTTTTTTTATATAAGAAAATCTAGCAAGCAAGCGAGTTCAGGCGAAAACGAACAGAGAGTACTTGGTAGCAAGCAAGCTAACAGACTGACATACAATTTGCTCATAGATTTACTATCTTGATGTAGCAATAGACAAATTTGGGTGATTATTATGTTAAACATTACACTTGGTGCTTAGTAGCTACCACAGGCGCACCCATGCAAATAGTTGGTCGTACTGGTAATAAATAGCTAAATTCTGTTTGATTTTCCCAGGTTTTCTACATGACCGGGCTTATTTAGGTCAGGTATGTTACTTAACTAGTAGTGTTGGTGCAGTTAACATGTGCCTGGGTTTGTACAGAAACCGACCTAATCCTGGCAACCTCGAATCAAGTAGCAGATTATTTGCATAGATTGGCAAAGAAAAACCAGCTAGATCCAGGTTTAAATGAGGGCTACTATTTATCATGCTCTAGTCACAAAATCTAGTAGAATGTTGCTACTCCTAGTTTGGTTTCACAACCAAGCAGAATAGAAACTAGGCAGGCAGGCTAGAGCATAGCAGCGAAAAAAACAGACCGACCTCCATGTGTGGCGGTCTGGATCGGAATCGAGGATGTCATCCTCATCAACTCAGGTCCTGGTCGTCCATGGAGTCAGGCACCTGCTGCTGCGCCAAGTCAAACAGAAAAATAAATTAAATGGGATCTGGTCTGATAGAGGAGATAGAGGAGAGGATGTGGATCAAAGGAAGGCTGAGCTCACCACAGTCGTCACTGGTCTCAAATCCTGAGAGGTCACACATTCAGTTTTAAGAACGGAGAACGCATTGTAATTATCTTGAGGTCTGGGAGATGTCCAAACAAAATAAATGAAGTCTCGAAGATGATGAGTTTGACAGCAAGGAAATCAGAACAAGAACAAGAGAATTCTTGGTGCCAAATTAACCACCACGTGCATATATATACTGATTACCCAAAGGAAAACCATGTAATAGCAAGCAAGGCCATGAAAACCACCAAGTACATCGGTATGGATATCTATCAAAGTGGCAGTTGCAAAACGATGCCATGTCTCGCATTTGCATGTAAAAAAACTGAACCCCAATGCTCTACTGTACAAACATAGATAATTACGCTTTCCTTTTGAGGATTTCAAGATATATTTTAGGTTCAGCTTTCGTTTCGACTCCGCTAAGGCAATTTTCACATCTAATGATCCATATATACGACATCAATTCATAGTATTTATCTAACAACTTGAATCTGTAGTAAGAAGGTGAGGTTAGAAGAAGATTACGCTTTTGTTACTTGGCATCAGGGCCTTCCAATTTGCTTGGGGTTACTTCTTCATCTGCGACCTTCCATCTGTAGTAGTCACAAATTAGACCATAAGCAGAGAGAGAGAGAGAGAGAGAGAGAGAGAGAGAGAGAGAGAGAGAGAGAGTCAATAACTAGGAATAAAGATTCATTTTTCTCACAGCTAATCAATTATTGTGATAGATGTGCTATAGCAAGATCAAAAGCTCTTGTCTACTCTCTGCAGAAAAGGAAGTTCCAGTTTTATATATGTGGCGCAGAAAGCAAGCGAGTTCAGGTGAAAACGAATAGAGGGTACTTGGTACAAGCAAGCTGACAGACAGACATACAATTTGCTACTTCCGTGGCCATATCAAAGAACTGCTCCAAGTATTAATTCTGCTGGATGTTCTTCATGAAATGCAACACGTTTTGTACAAGTTTTCGCTTAATAATTGTACTTACTATTTCCAATTTCATTTCAGTTGTCCCACTATAAACTACATTTGTATTTACCGTCTTACCAATAACCAATAGGTTATATATATACCCTTGGACAGAATTCAACTTCACTAGTAGAATACATTAATTACCATAGAATTCAACTTGATAGGAATGAACTAGTACTAGATCCTGAGTTTGATCCACAATCTCATAGGGGTGAGAAACACATTCTGTGAAGAACAAAAGGGTATAGATTTGAAAAGCCGGATACCGGTGTCCAATTTCTTTTCATTATGCTAAATCATTAACCTAAATCTATGTCCTGTTCTGGCACTAGTGTCTTGTTCATGCACTCTGTGTGATTATGAAGATGTAGAAATAATTTGAAGCAGAAAATGGT
>NC_057801.1:31859673-31869496 GCF_018294505.1 Triticum aestivum | reverse complement strand
CTCACCAGCCACTAGGAGGGGACAAGGAGACGAATCCGCTGAGTGATAAGCAGCTGGTTTCCAGTGCCCAAATTTATTTCGTTTTGCTGAAGTGACTTGTATCCTGTGCATACAAAAAAGCAAGCAGTGAAGTGACTTGTATCCTGTGCATACAAAAGCAAGTCGTGCGTGCTCCAGAAGAGAAGGGACTAGATTTAGTTGTGGGGGTGCAGTGGGAGAGAGGAAAACTAAAGCTCACCATGTGCAGGAGCCGCTAGGAGCAGAGGAGACGAATCCGCCGCGTGAGGAGGAGTCATCCATCCATATTAGAAGCAGCCGTCCATTGAGTTGAGAGGCATGCGTCCACCATCAGGAAAGTGGGCTCGTCGGGGATGGTTTGGAAGGAATCGCGTCGGGGATAGCGCCATCACCGTCGATGGAGGAGTTGGCCACGGAGCTCGACCCGCAACCACCAGCGAGCGGAGATGGACATGATACGCGAGACTGGGAGCAGCTGGAGAGGGGGGTTGAGACTCCGGTGGCCGGAGATGTGGTGGTTGGCTGCCGCCCTTGATGGTGGAGGTGGAGGTGGCATGGGTGAGAGGGGAGAGGAGACAGCGGCACTTGTTTATTGACCTTATGAATGGTCAACTCTTGATCTTTAGGTGGTGTCTGCCAGCTGTAGCTTGAGCCAACCATATGTGGCATCCATTGTTCCACCTTTGGCTTCAGATCAGCCGCCTTTTGTGATAAACAAAGCCAAGGGTGAGGGGCTGGCACTGACAGACAAATAAGCCTAATTAGTAAAATCCCAAATGAAACATGAAGAGGCAAAATTAAAAGCAAAGGCAGATGCATATTCCGAAAGAAGGGGCATTTTAATTTTGCAATAGAAGTGAAAGGCACCATTTCGATCAACCTTGTTGTCAAAACAGGAATAACCCTCTACTGTACAAGAATGCAGACTATAGGAAGGCGACAACTAACTAGCTTTGCCATGAAAAGGAAGACAAGTAAGTGTCTCCCATAACAGAACATCCTCCTACACATAAGAATGTCGGTCTAATACCCCGTTTGCACGGACATAGGAATATCTTATAGCTCTCCTCTTGAGGATTTCAAGATTTATTCTGGGTTCTGCTTGCATTTCGATCGATTAAGTCATGGCAATTTTCACATCTAATCAAATAATTGTCATAGATGCGCTCTAGAAAGCGAATTCAGGACCTCTACTCTACTCTTTGCAGAGAAGAAAGTTTCAGTTTAATATATGTGGTGCAGTAAGCAAGCGAGTTTAGGTAAAAACGAAAAGAGTGTACTTGTTAGCAACCAAACTAACAGACTGACGTACAATCTGCTGCTGTATATATCAGGCCTCTCTTTACAAATTTCATTTCATAAATTAAACAAACAAAGTTAAGAAGATATTGATACATGCAGTAGAAAGAAATTGAAGCAAAAAATGGTGTGGATTGAGCATCCAACCAAATTCAATTCTGGGCCTGCATATACAGATTGAACGGACAAGTTGAGGTTTCCTCTTGCTATGAATAATGAGAAATCTGCTCCTAAAGTAATGTGCCAAGTGATTTGCTTGATAAGTACACATGTCAGTTTACCTAGCTAGAACAGGTCCAGACGATTACAGAGTCATTTAACTAGTTAACAGCAAGCATTACCAAGACCAATTGGGGCCATCAAGGCCAAACCGAAAATCTAAGTAGGCCATGCATGAAGGCCATGACCTAGAGCTATACCGTGGCCCGATGACCATGTGCCCAGAGCAAAGGGGAGAGCAGAGGGTATACCTTTCAACGTTTGTACTCGAGGGCGAACCATGTTGTTGCCGATGACGGTGGAGACGAGAGGGTTGTCATAGCTAGTAGCTGCACATGGAGCTTACGACGAACCTGAACAAGGTAAGCACAAAACTACTAAATACATTATTCTGTTAAAGGAATAGACAAACAAGCCTAATTAGTAGAATCTCAAATCAAACATGAAGAGGGAAAATTAAAAGCGGAGGGGGATGCGTATTCATAAAGTTGAGGCATGTTATTAGCAATAGAAGTGAAAGACACCATTTTGATTAATCTTGTTGTCAAAACAGAGATAACGCTTCTACTGTACAAAGGGAGATAGTTAAGCTTTCCTCTTGAGGATTTCAAGATTTATTATGGGTTCAGCTTGCGTTTCAATTCCTTCAAGACAATTTTCACATCTGATGCTCCATATATTGGAGAGTAATGCATAGTAGTTATCTAAGATCTTGAATCTGTAGTAAGAAGGTGAGGTTAGAAGAAGGTTACGCTTTTGTTACTTGGCATCAGGGCCATCCAATTTGCTTGGTGTTTCTTCTTCATCTGCGATATTCCATCTGTAGTAATCACAAATTAGACCATAATTAAGCAAAGAGACAGAGAGAGAAGCAATAACCATGAAGAAAGATTCAGTTTTTTCTCACAGCTAATCAATTATTGTGATGGATGTGCTCTAGCAAGCGAATGCAGGACATCATGTCTACTCTCTGCAGAGAAGAAAGTTTTCAGTTTTATATATGTGGTGCAGCAAGCAAGCGAGTTCAAGCGAAAACTAAAACATGGTACTTTGTAGCAAGCAAACTAAACGACTTGAGTACAATTTGCTACTTTCATGGCTCTATGAAAGAATTACTACTCCAAGTATTAGTATTTCTGATGGATGTTCTTCATCAAACGCCACACGTCTTGTGCAGGGTTTCGCGTAATAAGTGTACATACTATTTCCAGTTTGATTTCAGTTGTCCTACTAGAAACTACTCCCTCGGTAAATAAATACGAGACGTTTTAGATCACTCGAAAGTAGTGATCCAAAACGTCTTACATTTGTGTACAGAGGGAGTACATTTGTATTTATGGTCGTAATTACCAATAACCAATCGGTTATATATTATGCACTTGTACAGAATCCAACTTTACTGCCACAATAGCTAGGTTACCATAGAATCCAACTTGATAGGAATGAATGAACAAGTACTGGATCCTGAGTTTGATCCACAATCACATAGGTTTTGCTGAAGCAGTAACCTCAAATCTGTGTCCTGTTGATGCATGCACTCTGTGTGGCACTGACAGACTAACAACAGAACAGACTGGAGTGTGTATATGCCAATTAAGCCTCTCTATAGAAATTTCATTTCATTTCATTTCATAAATGAAACACGCAGGCAGAGTCAGGAAGATGTGAAAAGAAACTAAAGCAAAAAAAAATGGTGCGGATTGAACATCCAGCCAGATTGGATTTTGAGGACGCACGCACATACAGATTGAATGACCAAACAAACAAGCAGGCAGTGAAGTGATGTGAATCCTGTGGGTACAGATGCAACTCGTGCGTGCTCCAGATTTAGATGTGGGGGAATGGGAGAGAGGGAAACTGAAACTCACCATGTGCAGTGGCCGCGATGGAGGGAAGGATAAGCAGCCGTCGTGGAGGAGGAGACGAATCCTCCGCGTGAGCAGCAGGCGTCCATTGAGAGGCACGCCGTCCACCATCAGGAAAAAGTGGGCTCGTCGGGGACAGCGCCGGACGGGAAGGAGAACGGGGAGGCCGTCGCCGTGGATGGTGGATTTGTCCCCGGAGCTCGATCCGCAACCACCACCAGCGGCGATCGAGAGGATCCGCGAGACGGGGTAGGGTGGTTGACCAACAGCTGGAGAGGAGGGACTCCGGTGGTAACCGGGGATGTGGTGGTTGGCGGCGGCGCTTCGAGGTGGAGGTGGAGGTGGAGGTGGAATGGCGTGGGTTGGGAACTTGGGATGGGGAAGCGGCGGCTGCGGGGGATTTGTTTGGTGGATTTTTCCCTTTCCTCTCGTCTCGTCTGCTCCTCTCCCCCTCTCTCTCTTTTGCGGTGCGCTTTGCTTGGCCAATCCCACGCTTACCCACGGATCCATGTCTTTTTGATTGGTTGATACAACCCTCTCACAGATCAAGGGCCTACGAATCCATCCCAGCCGCCCAACACCCCACGATCCGACGGCTGCGACGTGCGTGCCCGTGGCTGCAGCTAGTAGTGCTAGTACCAGTTTTTTCTTTTGTCTTGGGCTGATTGCTAGGTTGTTGAGTGGTGGTGGTGTCATTTAATCCGTTCCTCTCATTTTCTTCAATGCTTTCAATTACATGTCCCATGGATCGATGAACGCTCCCACGGATCCTCAAGGGCTAGTGACTCGATCCCAGCCGACCAACATCCGATGATCCGACTGTCTATGACGTGCGTGGAACGGGGGCTACTGTACTAATTTTTTTTCTATTCCGGCTGATCATTCGTGGGTTTTTTTCTTCCTCTCTCGTTTGGCCTTCTTTTCCGATGCTTGGTCAACCGCATGTCCCATCGATTGATCTTTTCCCCACTCATGCCTTCCACGAATCAAGCATCACGAATCGCTGCACGCTCACTAGTTCGCTATGACCTCTAACAAATTGACCCCCTCTCAAACCGATCCCAGTTGCCCGCCCAGATCTAATGAAAGAGGAAGCAGACTGGTTTGGTCTACGCTTGAGCACGATGTCATGTTTCTCCCCCTATCACTCTCTCTCCACTAGATTTCAAGCACGGGAGCGGACCGAGATATTCAAACTCATTTGGCTAAGAGCGGTAACGACAACGAGATTCCAGTTTGCAGAACACTTGTTACGTAAGGGCATCACCAACGTTGACCCTCAAACACCCGCATTCGTCTGGGCCGCACGGTCCGGACGTGTTTTGCCATCCTAAGCAGTCCGAACATCCTTTTCTCCGCAAAACCGAGGGGCTTTGCGGGCGCCCCAACTACTGCCACGGACGCGTCCGACACCCCCGGACGAACCCATATCTCTCTCCTGACTCTCTCGTGCTTTCCCTCCAACAGACGCGTTGCTTCCCTGCCGCATTCATGCCGGCCCAGAGCGGCTGACATTCATGTTGCAAGATGTGATTGAATAGGAGGGTGTCGCTAACCGACGCGATCACATGTGTCAATGCGGACGCGCCATCCCGAGAAACCTACTCCGGCCATTGTGCCGCATTGAAGCTGTCTGACCTTCCGTTTTTCTGGTCTGGTCGCGGCTATATATACCGTGCTCCGGTGATCCATGTCCACTCCTTCGATTTTCCTCCTCCTCTCCGAGCACCTCCTCCTCCTCCGGCAATGACCAATTGATGGTTCTCCAGGCCGGCAGGCAGCGATGACGGCAATGGTTCTTCATCCGGTTCTTGGCATCGCTGCCATCAATCTTCAGGGCCCTCAGACTCCACAGCTGTCAGCTCCTCCTGTAATGAGGAGATCGTCAACTCCTTTCGCAATGAAGAGGACCAGGCCGCCGCTACTTCAGTAGCCACGCCTCCTCTTGGAGGCAGCTCTGACGGACGAGGAGATGGAGATGATGATAGAGGGGTCACTCTGGGAGCGTGGTCTGGCGGTGCCCTCGTCGCCGCAATCACGGCGTACGAACTGGGCACAAAGTAAAGGACTCAACATCGCCACCGCATTATGGGTATGTCCGGATCAGCAAGCCAGTGTCACGACCACTAACACCAACTCATCAAGGAGGAACTGTCGTCCGCGATTGCCAACGCATGCAAGCGCATCCTCCACTACCTTGGTGATGGTGGACCCTCTTTGTCGCAGGCCATTGTGTCCGCGTTTGATCCATAACGACCTGGACCTAGTGGCGGCGCGGTATTTTGACCGGTCCGTCACCACCACATAGACGGTTGTGCGGCATCGTCGCCGCCTTGACGGGGAGCTCACCAAGATTTGCGAGGAATGGTCGATAAACGACACCTCTGCCAATTCTAGAAGGGGCAAGGCCACCGCTAGGGCACCATGGCCGAGGGCGGTATTTGCCATTACGGCCCTCTACATGGTGGAGGAGCAAGCGTACCGGCTCCTCTGGGAGCGCCAAGCGGCGGCCGGGCAAGGCTACCGCAGCGGCCCTTCGCCCTACCGTTGCTGAAGGGACGATGATGATGACGACATTGACGACAGGGGTGGTGCGGCCCAGGCCAAGTGCACGAGGTCATCGTCTGCTATAATTTAGCCTCCTAGTTTTTTTCTATTTTAGTTAAATGGTCGAAATATTGTTTGTTTTATGTAAATTATGTCTAAACTATGCTGAAATATGTTGTTTTGATATAATTTATCTAGTTTATTCAAAATTGGTTTGAAATATATGCGGGCAGCTTTAGCTAGCCGGCTCCCGCATCACTGTTCATGGACTGGTCGTCACCGGTCCGCAAACGGATACGGTGTCTGGTTTAGGGGTCAGTGTTGGACATGCCCTATGTGGTTGCATAATAGTTAAAGTTTTATGTTGTTTCATCATCATTCATGCATCTCCGTATATGTCCGAACTCAATGTCAACTCAGTCTTTGTCCGAACTCCACGTCAACTTTCCCTACGCACCAATACAAGGTATTTCCATCTTGTTCTCTATTATTGTATGTGAAATTATACATCGTAGTGTAGCAACACAAGTGACAAATAAATATATTTTTTCCAGTAACCACCACGCGCAAGAAAAAAAGATGTCCCGTAATGTGCAATGCAAATAAATACACATAAAATCAAGGAACAACATTGGGATGATACTAGATGGAGAAGGTTGTCGATATGTATGTGATTGAGACGTCAAATTTACGTACTCCATGGCATGGTTCTAGATTATCGTGGATAATCAGGTGGTAATGGCGATGTATGTACGGCGGAGAGAGAGATGCCATTCCACTCGCCGGAGTATCGATTTTAAAAAGCATAGAGTGAAGATGGATGGACCGACGTCCTATAGTACGTAGTTTATGAATTCCTAAACGTGTGGACGCAGCACTCAACAAAAGATTCTTCATCACATGTGCCTCTTTATTTCCAATATTTCCATCCAAATCACATGAACATCATCATGTTAGTATATTGTGGTTGGGAATATTTAAATTCCTCCCAAACTATTCAACGGTAGATGATATAGTATTATAGAGGACTCAAATAAGATTATAAATAGAACAAATAATTTTCAAAATTCCTGTCATTTCATGCAAAATATATGTTTTAGGTTTATTGTAAAGGAAAATTTTAAAATATGTTTCGGCCAAGATGAGTTGTAATGATGACAACACAATGATGATGATGGTTTTAAGTTTGACCTCACGAGAGAAGACACGCGTGATGAGTTTGATCACATGTTCACGCTTGAGGCTAAATTTCCACCCGTTAGTGGTGTGGGCATCAATAATGAGTCTATGTTAGCCCATCAATGGAGAAAACTAGATGCGCCCACACCCCCTTCAAGACGGTCTTGCTCTTGTACTTGAGCTTCGACGACATGGCGGAGGAGCGGTACGACCGAGGACGCGGGGACGAGACAAGACGACAACTGAGATTTGACGCACCTTTTCACCATGTTATTCTCTTTGACATGCAAGAGAACAATGCATTACTTTGCACCATAAGTATGTTAATCATTGAAAATCAATGTCCCTCCCGGGCGCTTGTAGAAGGAGAAAGTAATGACCACATGTTTTTGCAAATGTTGGTGAATAAAGCACCCCCCTACAGAAGTGTGCAATACTACTTACTAAAATTAGTGGGTATAACTCTTATTCACTAATGGCATGTCTGTGCATGACCACATCACAAGTCATGGCGATATATATTTGTGGGGGTATGTAGGAGAACTCACAAAAGTATTACCGGCCTTTCATTTTAGAGGCAGTGTTGGAGATGGTGACAAACGATGCCATAATCTCTCTCTACCACGCCCTCCTCATATTTATATCTCTCAACTCCTCCCTTATCTCTCTCAACCCCTCCAGAACTTGGGCATAACATGTAGGGCTGTGTGTACGCACTTGAGAAGCAGAGACCCATGGCTTTTCACTTGGGAGCTCGGAACTTTGCTATTCTATGTCCCCACCCAATACCGGAGCCACTGAGCCAAAGCCACCAACACATGCATGTTTAATAGATTTGTTTGTTAATATTGTTTTCGTTGACACAAAACATATATACACGGTTCTTTCATAAGTTGGCGCTTGTCATTTTGTGTCAGTCCATCATTATTTGTGGAAGTGGACTTTATACCATGTGGGTATCTACGATCCATTGTAACTGCCAGTATATTAGGTTAGCCAAAATCAACCTTGCAAAACCTCATCACTATCCAGTGGGCCCCAATGCTGAACTAATCTGTTCAACATATCTATGATAATTAAAATTATTGATGTTCACCTCATGTAAATATTTTTTGGTCACATAAGGGCATCTCCAACACTGTCCTGCAAACCAGACACCGTATCCGCCCGTAGACCGGTGAGGACCATGGACTCTAATGCGGGAGCCGTCCATCCAAAGATAGCTTTTATGGTCTCATTTCAAAGGGAATTTAATGAAAAACAAAACAAATTTGATGCAAATTTAAACAAATAGAACCATATTCATTGAAATTTGGATGATTTTACATCAAGCCGGATGATTTTCATCTAAACCGGACCACATTCATTACATTCTCGACATATTTCAACTAAAAGCCCTATTCTAACCTAGTCTAAATGATCGTCGACGCCCGTTTCCCAACACATGTCTTCCCTATGTCCGTCAGCAAGCTCACCGGATGGTTGTGAGCCCCGGGAAGCAAAGCTTCAGTGGGAGGTAAGGAATAGCCGCGGCTAATTGGCCGACGATGAACAGCCCGCCAAGCTTAGTTTCAACGGGAGGGGAAGTGTAGTGACCATCATGGGACTCGGCGTCCTCCCATGTTCTACTCTTCCTTGCTACCAGCAGTGCCCGTGGACGTGTCGACTTTGTCGTCATGGCGGTGGGGCATGGACGACGCGAAGCTAGCGACGTCGTCAGTGCCATCATAGAATTCTGTCATCGCCTCATCGATCTCCATGAAGGTAGCTTCTTTCCTAGCAGCTGCAGGACGCGGTCCCGCCATTGCTCGCGGCGAATGTCACGGGCGGCATGGTACGACAGGAGCAACGCCTCATACTCGTCCATGTCTATGTCCACCACGATGCCCATGCCAACGATTTGCACCTACGCGCGACGGTGTTTGTCGAGGAGGCGGAGGGTGTACCTCTGGTCGGCGGCGCCAGTCGAAACGCGGCCTCCTGCTCTTTCACCACCATGTCGGTGTATTGTTCCCACGCGCTCGCCCACGGTGATGTTGTCGTGGACCGGTGAGGACGGTGGTGCTTCCTCGTCGTCGGCGTCTCCACCATTGGCCCGCGGAGAGCTAGTCCATCCGTGGGCCTGCTAGCCGGAGCAGGTCTCTTCAGCAACTGCATATGTTTAATGGATGGAGGTGGACTCGTTTGAATTTAATGCATGGAGGCGGACGGACGAGCTTTGTTTGAATTTAATGCATGGAGGCGGACGAACGAGTGTCGTTTGAATGTGAAGAGCACGCACATGCGCATCCCGCACGCGGATGAACGACTACCTCTAGTATATGTAGATAGAAGAGATGGTCTTGGTCTTAGATAAAGAAGGCATGGATGGCATATGGTGAAGAGAATGAGGATGGCGTGGATCGCTGACGTGTCGCATTAATTTCAGACCCCCGCCGGTGGGCATCCCTAGTAGGTGACGCCTATCCGTTTCGTCCGCTTGTTTCAATGCATGCAGGGTCCAATGAGAGTTCACGGTTGAATGCAACGCGGCGATGCTGTGATCAAAAAAATATGGGTGGGTCCTTCCAAAAGCCCAAAGCCCAAACCTTTATCCCCAACCCAACCCTGCTCTACTCCGTCCCCCGATTTCCGCCGCCGCTGCCCTTCCCGCACCGGCCGGCCCTCTCCCCGTTCGAGTTCCACCCCTCCCCTCC
>NC_057801.1:31794292-31859457 GCF_018294505.1 Triticum aestivum | reverse complement strand
GTCCCCTGTTCCATATCGGCGACCGTCCTCTTCACCGCACGCAACCAACCCCCATCTCTCGGCGCGTCGCAGGCGGGAGCTTGCTGCTCAAGCGGCAATTGACGGCGGCAAGCCGGGAGCCACCGATATAGATCTTGACCCCAAGGAGTGCCAAGTGGCTGACGAGTTGCAGGGCGTACACCCGGACCCGGACCCGGACGGTGACGGCCATGCTCTCCCTTGGTGCCAGGCAGGTAGGTGCTTGTGTGCAACAGTTGCTGCTGTGAAGACCATAATCCTAATCAAAGTTTTTATCTGATGTTTTCTACTACGTATGTAGTTGTCTACTCTGAAATGTCAATGGCTGTTGAGTCTACCCGTGGCATTGCTGTGAGAGTTGAACTATTTTTGATAGCTGACGGACACCGAGTGCTGATTGTGTAGAGAGAAAGATTGGAATTTCTTCACACCTTCCACAGTCTAGACAACTTGCTTATATGACTGACTAGATGTATAGTTAAATTGGATGGAAAGATTGCAGTTTGTGGTAGGCGGACTGATGTTTTGCAGGAAGATGGCTTTTTGTTGAATTTGTGTGACCCCTTTGATTTGATATTTTTTTGATGTTTGGGTTTCAGTTTGGTTTGGCGCTTTCGCTGGCGATCGATATAACCCTGTCGTTGTTGTGTGTGCATTCGTTGCAGGCTGGAGCTGAAACGGAAGCTGATTCCCGTGTGCCAAGTAGCAGACTAGTGGAGGAGTTACAGGGCATACACGACGACCACCGAGGTATGCTCTCCTTGCTTCCCCTTGGTGCCAGGTAGGTGCTAGTGTGCAACAATTGCTCTTGTGAAGAGAATAAGGCTTCCTCTTGGTTTGGGTTCCAAGTACACACATATACCTACTTTGCCGGCCATGGGTGCTTGCTGTGTGCCTGCTGCAAGCATTTGTTTCTGCTTCGTTTACTCGCCGGGGCTATCTGTCACGTGAGTTCTTGTAATATCTGTAGCAGGGGAATGGAAATTCCTTGTAGTTGTGTAGGCTGAAATGTCAACGGCTGCCGAGTCTACCCGTGGCACTATCTGTTTTTCATACCTGACGGACACCCAGCGAGTATATGTGTATCCCCAGGTTGGAATTTCACCCTGTCGAAGTCTAGACAACCAATGCCTTATACCTGACTTACTACATCGATCTCTTGTTGAATGCGTAGGAGAGAAAGAGTGCAATTTACTATACCTGATTTTTTTATGCACGAACGAATATCCTGGATGTGTATTGTGTTGGCAGTGATCTACTGGATGCGGACATGAATGACATGATGGACAGATTCATCGACCTACTTCATGAAACATAGCAATTCATCGACCTACTTCATGCTGGGAATGACAGACTGTAAACTGTTAAAAATGAATATAGCAATTATATTAAAAAATAACATCACTTTAATATTCATTATTTTTTTGTAGATAAAGGGCAAGCATTCTGGGAGGTTCACCAATTTATATTTGGTAAAATTGTTGGAATAACACCATATTTATTCATATATGTTTGGATAACCGATCTTGTTAGTTCAGAAGAAGACGATCACTTGAAATAACAGTCTTGTGATGTACAAAAATACTCTATGAAATGTACATTTTTTGGGTAAGTGGCATAGTTAGTTTTGTGCACATATTGCATTTACACTGCATAAAATACAGATCAACTTGTATAAATTTTAAAATACATTGAAATTTAGGCTCAGCAGAAAGATTGATTTTTCAGGAAAAGAAAATTACTTTAAATAAGATTTTGTTGGAAGAAAAAAACACTTGTTTCCTTTCTACGGCTGGATGCATGTAGCGGACTTGTTTTCTACTCTTCCGTGGAATATACAGACAATTTCTGGATATTACTGGAAGGCTCCAAGCAAGAGAGAAAGCTAGAAGTATAGATACCTGTCCTCTGCGTCCTTCACCACAGCGGCGTCCAAAGCTACGTTGTTAGCCACCTAACAGGAGGGCACGGTGCACCCATTTTAAATTCCGGCCGGCGGAATCAGCAGATCAACCAAGAAATATGGCACCAGCACAGAAAGAAAGAGTATACATGTTTCATCGGTCGGTTCTGTACCTGAATATTGGACGAGCCAGCTGAATAAAGTGGAGATTGGACGGGATGGTATTCCTCGTCCGCCAGATCAAACTCCTCCTGGACGCCGGGGCCTTCCGCCAGCATGAGCAGGGCCACTGCTGCTTCCTCTTCGGCGCTCTGCGTAGGACTCATTGGATTTTTACGATGGCCGGGAAGGTGGACGGCGGTGAAGCAGGGTTGCTTGGATTCATCTCTGCCGTGGTGTAGTGCGACGAGAGGAGAGAGACGGCAGGACAAAAATGTGTGAGAGGGATTATGGGAATCTGAATGGAACGATGGGGGAGTAGATTATTTATCGTGGTGTGTATACAACACTAGATATGTAGATCAGGCTGTCATTATTAGAAAAGATTGGCAGCGTTTCACTAAATTGATTGTGGTATTTCAAAAAAATTCAGGGATTTTGAAATCGTATCTAATAATGAATTAAGAGGTTCTAAATTACAATTAAAGTATAAGACTATGCCTTTTTTGCTTGTGCAAATAAAGGAAAGAAATATATGCCCAGTTGGTGTCGCCTAGCTAATTGCCTATGTATCCACTCTCTTAGCTGGAACAATCTTGCCTATGTTCACACTCAAGTCTATCCCCCAATGATTTATTTTGAGATAAATTGTTGCCTTTATAACCAAGCCTTATATTTCAAAGCTTCCCTACTTTTTTATAGAATTTGTATTTCCAGCATTCCAGTGCTCTTGAAACAATGGGCTGATTGTTTTGGGGGTTTTGCCCATTCTACATTTGCCCATAAATGTAACCTTTAAAAAGAAGCCGACCTACACAAGAACGTATGCCTAAGTTTTCTGAAAAATAGGCCTACTGGGAAATTTAAATTCGATTTGGAAAATAAATTAGGAGTTTTAAATTTCAAATGAGTTGACTAATGGTTGAAATTTTATTGGAGCTACTATAACATGTCGTCTTGAGATCCATTTGAGAAAGGAAAACATTTGAAAATGACAAGCCGGTCGAAGTTTCGGCCGGTCGCCTCGCTCGCCAACATGCCTGCTTGCTCGTGCACGTGACCACGTCGTTCTTGCCCCACGCAAAATGCTTTCTCTATTGCCTTATCTCCTCGCAATGCAGCGCAGCCTCTCATTGTCCAGCTCCGAACTCCCAGCAAGGGTTAGCCCATCACGGCAATCTCCGCCAACGAGCGAATCCCGGATGTGTTGCTCGTGCGGATCCTGCCTACCCACGGCTGCAGCGCTCACTTGGCTCCTCCCTCTCCCATGGAAACAGCGGTACCGCGCGCGCTGCAATTGGGGCAGCAGAGGCCATGGGTAGTTTTTGTCAGGCAGTGTGGCTAGCACTGCTGCTGGGTGATCAAGACCATGCTACAAATGGTTAGTTTTTTTGCTGGAACCGGCTGGGAAAACGCTGCTACCGGCGGTGGAGATGGCGGTCTCTGGTGCTGCAAGCGATGAATTTTTTTGTCGGAACTGGCCGGCGAAAGAGTTGCATGCACACATGAGCAGTACTGCTAGAACTGGACGACGATACATGTCCTTTTGCTACAAGCGGTTCTATGTTTTGCTACAACCCGCAAAACATTTTCTGGATCCAGTTACATTCTTAGAACTAAAAGGAAGTCACAAAGTGATTAGCTACTAGCCAATGACTCACAAAGAAAAGAAGCATCAAACACAAAACTTCAAGAGAGTCATAGCTTAAACACTAACTCAAGAAAATTAACGTCGCCCACGCTAGGATGAAATAGTTCACACCAAATAGATAGTGCTTTTGTAGGTGTGTGTGTGGGTGGGTTGATGGGGGCAGGGAGTTGCTCAGTGACCAACACCAGCTTGGAAGATGCCAGTGACTCAGGTGAGGATGGGCAAAAGTTTCGCCTTTGGTTTATGATTATTTTTTTGGCCTTACCCTAGATGGCCGAAATTTGGCTATTTCACAATTTTCAGAAATATCTTAGACGGAATAGGAAAACCAAAATTTGAATTTTGGAACAAAATAGGACAGGAAATTTCCCATTTTTTTTAAATCAAGCGGAACAAAAGTTCACGTTCCTATGTAACCCACACAATATAGTCCAAGACTTACAGTCCACAAACCATCACACATTAGCTGAAAGTTTAGACAACCAAGTACAACCAACAATCTTTCAATTTGATTTTCTTGGCCGACAACGACATTAACTGGCCGAGGCGAGATATCCGAAATTTGGCCAAAATTTAATTTTCTTAACCGACATTTACGAGGGCCATGCGAGATGGGCTGACAGCGGTCTATGGGCCTCATGCCATAGACGGTGCTCATTCTTGTGTCTAGGGCCCATTTATGGCGCTAGACCCGGTGCTTGCTTGCAGCCTCTTCGCCTGCAAGTTTTTCAACAACTCATCGCGAACCTTGACATGTTCCGAGCACATGGTGGTGCCGGATTGTGCTGGCTTGCCACAATTCCAGTTACGAGCATTGCACCGCCGCTCTGCTGGCATTATCAAGGGCTCAGCTTTAACCTCTAGTTCTTCAACTTCTGCCTCCGGCCATTCTCCAACACTTTCCCCGTCTCGCTCTTCATCAGTACTGCCATATCAAAGCAGAAGTGCACACTCATTTATACTCCCAGAACACCACATGTTTGTAGTGCAAAGTAAATACATACAAAACATATAATCATATGTTGTTGCTAGCAAAATAAATACATACAAAACATATAATCATATGCTGTTCCTGGCATGGTGTTTCTCCATGTCGCTGGCAAGCTCAGGGCCAGCAAGCCCAAGCTCCGTCCACCGCTTCGCATGCACCTGCTTGTCAGGAGTCGGCCGACAGGTGGCGGGCGCATAGGCGGTTAGGTAGAGGTTGTCGGGCCACGTGTCAATCCACCGTCTGGAAGAACAACTTTATTGACATTCGTCCACACGCGTGTCGCAGTAACAAAAGGTAGCCACCATTATGTTTCTCGTGGAAACACAAATTTGCTTCTGCGAGAAGCACAACCTGTGTCTCTGCAAGAAGCACATATTTACTTCCACGAGAAGCACAACCAATAGTTCCGTCAGAAGCACAACTGTGCTTCAACTGTGCTTCTTGAAAGGGAAAAGCAAAACCTATGCTTGTATGAGAAACATAGTGATTCCGCGAGAAGCACAACATGTCTTTCCCTAAAAAAAAACACAACATGTGCTTTCAGAAAAAACTGAAAACCACAACCGTGCTTTCGGGCTCCCTTCTTTTCTTTTGGTTTTCTTGGTATTCTTTTTTTACACGGTTTTTGTTTTTGGAACTTTTTGGTATTCGTTTCTTCCTATTTTGAGATTTTCTTTTCTGGTTTATGGGATTTTCACGAAAAAAAGTTCATTGAAGGATATTAACATGAGATTTAGTTTCGACCATGCAGACGCGAAATATGCAATGCTGAAAATGATTTGGTATAAACACATGGTTCCAAAGATAAAACGTTTTGAATAAACGAATCTGCCAAAAAAAAGGGGAAAACTCTCAGGTTGTGACAAGTGGCACATGCAATGCATCCACTTGTCAGCACCTTAAGAGATGGGGAATGACCTTTGAAAAGGGTGACCCTTATCGAGTGATTTCGTATTTTCTAATGATATTAAAAACATACTTTTTTCACAGATATTACAAGCAATTGTATTAAAATCTAATGTTATTGGGCCACATTGGGACGACCCATATAGGGGGGGTATCAGGCCCGGTCCTAGGGGTGTGCAACCTGTGCCCCCGCACAGGGCCCCCAAGTTTTAGGGCCTCAAAATTTGTATGCGTTAGTATTAGTTTCATTAGCGATAGGATGATGGGCCTCATGTTCTGTCGTCGCTCTGGCCTGCTGTCCCGATCGCGACCCTCTTCTCTCCGCTTCTCACGCCTCTCATCTCATCAGCTGCGTCCTAGCGATCAATCGACATCGACGGATCAAGATTCACTCAGGAAAAAAAATAGCGATCGAAGCGTCTCTTCTCTCCCTTCGTTTCTTCGTGCAGGTCGAGCACACGACATGGCCTGCCGCACACTGTGCGGACGTGGCCAATTGTGCGAGTTAGAGAGATCTTATAGCTATGATGATAGGCAGCGACAATTTGCTGCAGAGGTACATCAAGTGTACATACCTGGAACACCACGCCGCACGTGTTCCCATACGGCCCGTGGGTGCGAAGGTTGGTGACGAAGTTGAGCGACCTGATGACGACGTTGCCGTTGAAGTGGCTGTAGTGGCCTTCCACACTCGTCAGGTATTCGTCCCGCTGCAGACGAAACTGCATGCACACGCGAAACAAGTGGCTTGTGAACTCATCCACAACATGCACACACGGAGACTAATGATTAGTTAGGCAACTAATACAATGGCGGTGGACTACCCGTTGTTAGTTAGAGTAATTGGCACCGTGGTCATGCCGCCTTTCCATCCCCTGAGTGAGCCGTCCCCTGGATATATCGTCCCCAGAGCTCGGTCTCCTCCCGGTCTTTCCGCATGTATGTTACGCGAATGGCGTGAACGGCGCGGCAGTGGCGGACGGCGACCTGGACAATGCGTGTCACCTCGCCCACCATGCCTATCCTTTCTGGCGTTGCCGCCGCCGCCGCAAGGGCCCATCCTCACAACCTCTCCGGCCTGCATCTCATCTCACACCAGAAACATGCAATCATCAATCAACCAACATAGCTAGCTAGCGAGACAGATCGAATCGGAGATCTCTTGCCACTGCGGACGGATTCGTCCACCTCGCGCAACTTGCCAGGCCTCCCTCAATCCACCTTCTTGTCCAACTCTCTTATGGCTCCGCGGGCTCCTGCTCCTGTGACCTATCCTGCCATTCTCCACAACTGTGATCCACCTCTGCGGCCCTCGTCTTCTCCAACTATTGCTCCGTTGCCGTCGCCCAGCCCCAAGCGCCCAAAGTCCTAAGTCGCACGCGCACCCCGCACGCGGATGAACGACCCCCTCTAGTATATATAGATAGAAGAGATGGTCTTGCTCTTAGATAAAGAAGGCATGGATGGCATGGCGAAGAGAACGAGGATGGCGTGGAACGCTGACGTGGCGCATTAATTCCAGACCCCTGCTAGACAGCCGCCGGTGGGCATCCCTAGTAGGTGACGCCTATCCGTTTTGTTCGCTTGTTTCCAGCTAAGGGAATTACTACGTGTTCATGGTGGCACACGCTTCTAACAACTTAAGAACCAATGATGTATCAACTTCCTTTCCTCTGTTTCTACAAAACCTTCCAAGTGAGTTATCTATTTATTCTGGTTTCTCGGAGGATGATGTAAAACAAAGATTGTTCTGGATTTTTTTTCATTTATTATGTATATATGTTTCTAATAATGTTCAAGCCTTCTTTGATGTTGATGTTGATGTTGATGGGCATCAGCAGTCTCTTTTTCTCTTATATGCTTGCTGGCGTTTACATGGGGGCATTGATTGATCTGCTAACATACACATGGAAGATGATCCTCAACAAGTCCTCCCTTTAGATCATCATAAACCTTGATAGATAGACAGATTGATACATTTGGTCCGATCGCATCTGTCAATGACATACCATACCAACTTGGCATGGCGCACAACAATTCTCATCGACCTTTTACATATATACATTTTTTTCGGCCAAAAAAGAGCATATACCAGGTAAATCACAAAGAACAACTAGTTTGCCATCACACAGGCAATGGCAAGTACCAGTATTGCCTTGCACAACAATTTCTTGGAGATTTCATTTCAAACTCCATGGATGGACTTGTGCCCAAAAGATTGTGATGAATACAAACAAGGTCACAAATACCAAAAGGTCAAGGCCCTCTACGAGTCCTTAGATTACTACTGTATATACAACGCCCGCTCACTCCACGCCCAAAACAAAACAAGACGTTCAGTCCCAAGACTAAAGAAAACCAAACAAAAGAGCTAAAACAGGACACTGCTCTAACCAAGTAAATGAAGGCTAACGTTCCATGCAACAAGAAACATGACACAGCTGCTCTAGTGCCTGAAGCTCATTCCTCCTGCTCCTCTGTTGCGGCTGCAGGCGGTCGTGCAGCCCGGCGCTCATGAGGTTGTTGTCGCTGCGGAAGAAGACGTTGCCCACCAGCTTGCTGCTCTTCTCATCCTCACGCACCTGCTTGTATCCTGGCAACAACCGAGACAATGAGACCACGATGAAGGGGGAACATACCCAAGCTGGTGGCGTACATAAACCAGCTATTGACAAGATCCTGGCCCAGTTCTTCTCACCGATTCTCTTATAATCTTGAGAAACAGAATCGACCCTCCACACAGCTTCTCCCAGAATGTTGAGACCATATTTTTTTACAGTCCTGGATGTTTACATTCTAACTATCTAGGATTGTCAAAAAAATAAGGGTTCAAGATTCTGGGAGAAGCTGCGGGAAGGCCCGATTCTCAAGATTCTACGAGAATCGACCAGAAGAACTGGGCCAGGGACCAAAATAAAGCAAGGATCCCTGAAACTACATACTAAAACAGTAAAGATGTGACAAACTAACTAGACATGCTGAGGTGTGAAGTCGCAGTCCGATGATACATGAGCAGATTAATTTTTGATCGCTCATACTTGTGTATGAATACAACAACTCAAACCAAAATAAAGCAAGAGTTGTTTCCTCACAAAACAAGCAAGAGTTGACTAATGGTTGAAATTTTATTGGAGCTACTATAACATGTCGTCTTGAGATCCATTTGAGAAAGGAAAACATTTGAAAATGACAAGCCGGTCGAAGTTTCGGCCGGTCGCCTCGCTCGCCAACATGCCTGCTTGCTCGTGCACGTGACCACGTCGTTCTTGCCCCACGCAAAATGCTTTCTCTATTGCCTTATCTCCTCGCAATGCAGCGCAGCCACTCATTGTCCAGCTCCGAACTCCCAGCAATGGTTAGCCCATCACGGCAATCTCCGCCAACGAGCGAATCCCGGATGTGTTGCTCGTGCGGATCCTGCCTACCCACGGCTGCAGCGCTCACTTGGCTCCTCCCTCTCCCATGGAAACAGCAGTACCGCGCGCGCTGCAATTGGGGCAGCAGAGGCCATGGGTAGTTTTTGTCAGGCAGTGTGGCTAGCACTGCTGCCGGGTGATCAAGACCATGCTACAAATGGTTAGTTTTTTTGCTGGAACCGGCTGGGAAAACGCTGCTACCGGCGGTGGAGATGGCGGTCTCTGGTGCTGCAAGCGATGAACTTTTTTGTCGGAACTGGCCGGCGAAAGAGTTGCATGCACACATGAGCAGTACTGCTAGAACTGGACGACGATACATGTCCTTTTGCTACAAGCGGTTCTATGTTTTGCTACAACCCGCAAAACATTTTCTGGATCCAGTTACATTCTTAGAACTAAAAGGAAGTCACAAAGTGATTAGCTACTAGCCAATGACTCACAAAGAAAAGAAGCACCGAACACAAAACCTCAAGAGAGTCATAGCTTAAACACTAACTCAAGAAAATTAACGTCGCCCACGCTAGGATGAAATAGTTCACACCAAATAGATAGTGCTTTTGTAGGTGTGTGTGGGGGTGGGTTGATGGGGGCAGGGAGTTGCTCAGTGACCAACACCAGCTTGGAAGATGCGAGTGACTCAGGTGAGGATGGGCAAAAGTTTCGCCTTTGGTTTATGATTATTTTTTTGGCCCTACCCTAGATGGCCGAAATTTGGCTATTTCACAATTTTCAGAAATATCTTAGACGGAATAGGAAAACCAAAATTTGAATTTTGGAACAAAATAGGACAGGAAATTTCCCATTTTTTTAAATCAAGCGGAACAAAAGTTAACGTTCCTATGTAACCCACACAAATTAGTCCAAGACTTACAGTCCACAAACCATCACACATTAGCTGAAAGTTTAGACAACCAAGTACAACCAACAATCTTTCAATTTGATTTTCTTGGCCGACAACGGCATTACCTGGCCGAGGCGAGATATCCGAAATTTGGCCGAAATTTAATTTTCTTAACCGACATTTACGAGGGCCATGCGAGATGGGCTGACAGCGGTCTATGGGCCTCATGCCATAGACGGTGCTCATTCTTGTGTCTAGGGCCCATTTATGGCGCTAGACCCGGTGCTTGCTTGCAGCCTCTTCGCCTGCAAGTTTTTCAACAACTCATCGCGAACCTTGACATGTTCCGAGCACATGGTGGAGCCGGATTGTGCTGGCTTGCCACAATTCCAGTTACGAGCATTGCACCGCCGCTCTGCTGGCATTATCAAGGGCTCAGCTTTAACCTCTAGTTCTTCAACTTCTGCCTCCGGCCATTCTCCAACACTTTCCCCGTCCGGCTCTTCATCAGTACTGCCATATCAAAGCAGAAGTGCACACTCATTTATACTCCCAAAACACCACATGTTTGTAGTGCAAAGTAAATACATACAAAACATATAATCATATGCTGTTGCTAGCAAAGTAAATACATACAAAACATATAATCATATGCTGTTCGTGGCATGGTGTTTCTCCATGTCGCTGGCAAGCTCAGGGCCAGCAAGCCCAAGCTCCGTCCACCGCTTCGCATGCACCTGCTTGTCAGGAGTCGGCCGATAGGTGGCGGGTGCATAGGCGGTTAGGTAGAGGTTGTCGGGCCATGTGTCAATCCACCGTCTGGAAGAACAACTTTATTGACATTCGTCCACACGCGTGTCGCATTAACAAAAGGTAGCTACCATTATGTTTCTCGTGGAAACACAAATTTGCTTCTGCGAGAAGCACAACCTGTGTCTCTGCAAGAAGCACATATTTACTTCCACGAGAAGCACAACCAATGGTTCCGTCAGAAGCACAGTTTGTGCTTCCATGAGAAGCACAAACTGTGCTTCAACTGTGCTTCTTGAAAGGGAAAAGCAAAACCTATGCTTGTATGAGAAACATAGTGATTCCGCGAGAAGCACAACATGTCTTTCCCTAAAAAAAACACAACATGTGCTTTCAGAAAAAACTGAAAACCACAACCGTGCTTTCGGGCTCCCTTCTTTTCTTTTGGTTTTCTTGGTACTCTTTTTTTACACGGTTTTTGTTTTTGGAACTTTTTGGTATTCGTTTCTTCCTATTTTGAGATTTTCTTTTCTGGTTTATGGGATTTTCACGAAAAAAAGTTCATTGAAAGATATTAACATGAGATTTAGTTTTGACCATGCATACGCGAAATATGCAATGCTGAAAATGATTTGGTATAAACACATGGTTCCAAAGATAAAACGTTTTGAATAAACGAATCTGCCAAAAAAGGGGAAAACTCTCAAGTTGTGACAAGTGGCACATGCAATGCATCCACTTGTCAGCACCTTAAGAGATGGGGAATGACCTTTGAAAAGGGTGACCCTTATCGAGTGATTTCGTATTTTCTAATGATATTAAAAACATACTTTTTTCACAGATATTACAAGCAATTGTATTAAAATCTAATGTTATTGGGCCACATTGGGACGACCCATATAGGGGGAGTATCAGGCCCGGTCCTAGGGGTGTGCAACCTGTGCCCCCGCACAGGGCCCCCAAGTTTTAGGGCCTCAAAATTTGTATGCGTTAGTATTAGTTTCATTAGCGATAGGATGATGGGCCTCATGTTCTGTCGTCGCTCTGGCCTGCTGTCCCGATCGCGACCCTCTTCTCTCCGCTTCTCACGCCTCTCATCTCATCAGCTGCGTCCTAGCGATCAATCGACATCGACGGATCAAGATTCACTCAGGAAAAAAAATAGCGATCGAAGCATCTCTTCTCTCCCTTCGTTTCTTCGTGCAGGTCGAGCACACGACATGGCCTGCCGCACACTGTGCGGACGTGGCCAATTGTGCGAGTTAAAGAGATCTTATAGCTATGATGATAGGCAGCGACAATTTGCTGCAGAGGTACATCAAGTGTACATACCTGGAACACCACGCCGCACGCGTTCCCGTACGGCCCGTGGGTGCGAAGGTTGGTGACGAAGTTGAGCGACCTGATGACGACGTTGCCGTTGAAGTGGCTGTAGTGGCCTTCCACACTCGTCAGGTATTCGTCCCGCTGCAGACGAAACTGCATGCACACGCGAAACAAGTGGCTTGTGAACTCATCCACAACATGCACACACGGAGACTAATGATTAGTTAGGCAACTAATACAATGGCGGTGGACTACCCATTGTTAGTTAGAGTAATTGGCACCGTGGTCATGCCGCCTTTCCATCCCCTGAGTCAGCCGTCCCCTGGATATATCGTCCCCAGAGCTCGGTCTCCTCCCAGGCTTTCCGCATGTACGTTACGCGAATGGCGTGAACAGCGCGGTAGTGGCGGACGGCGACCTGGACAACGCGTGTCACCTCGCCCACCATGCCTATCCTTTCTGGCGTTGCCGCCGCCGCCGCAAGGGCCCATCCTCACAACCTCTCCGGCCTGCATCTCATCTCACACCAGAAACATGCAACCATCAATCAACCAACATAGCTAGCTAGCGAGACAGATCGAATCGGAGATCTCTTGCCACTGCGGACGGATTCGTCCACCTCGCGCAACTTGCCAGGCCTCCCTCAATCCACCTTCTTGTCCAACTCTCTTCTGGCTCCGCGGGCTCCTGCTCCTGTGACCTATCCTGCCATTCGCCACAACCGCGATCCACCTCTGCGGCCATCGTCTTCTCCAACTATTGCTCCGTCGCCGTCGCCCAGCCCCAAGCGCCCAAAGTCCTAAGTCGCACGCGCACCCCGCACGCGGATGAACGACCCCCTCTAGTATATATAGATAGAAGAGATGGTCTTGCTCTTAGATAAAGAAGGCATGGATGGCATGGCGAAGAGAACGAGGATGGCGTGGAACGCTGACGTGGCGCATTAATTCCAGACCCCTGCTGGACAGCCGCCGGTGGGCATCCCTAGTAGGTGACGCCTATCCGTTTTGTTCGCTTGTTTCCAGCTAAGGGAATTACTACGTGTTCATGGTGGCACACGCTTCTAACAACTTAAGAACCAATGATGTATCAACTTCCTTTCCTCTGTTTCTACAAAACCTTCCAAGTGAGTTATCTCTTTTTTCTGGTTTCTCGGAGGATGATGTAAAACAAAGATTGTTCTGGATTTTTTTCATTTATTATGTATATATGTTTCTAATAATGTACAAGCCTTCTTTGATGTTGATGTTGATGTTGATGGGCATCAGCAGTCTCTTTTTCTCTTATATGCTTGCTGGCGTTTACATGGGGGCATTGATTGATCTGCTAACATACACATGGACGATGATCCTCAACAAGTCCTCCCTTTAGATCATCATAAACCTTGATAGATAGACAGGTTGATACATTTGGTCCGATCGCATCTGTCAATGACATACCATACCAACTTGGCATGGCGCACAACAATTCTCATCGACCTTTTACATACATACATTTTTTTCGGCCAAAAAAGACCATATACCAGGTAAATCACAAAGAACAACTAGTTTGCCATCACACAGGCAATGGCAAGTACCAGTATTGCCTTGCACAACAATTTCTTGGAGATTTCATTTCAAACTCCATGGATGGACTTGTGCCCAAAAGATTGTGATGCATACAAACAACGGCACAAATACCAAAAGGTCAAGGCCCTCTACGAGTCCTTAGATTACTACTGTATATACAACGCCCGATCACTCCACGCCCAAAACAAAACAAGACGTTCAGTCCCAAGACTAAAGAAAACCAAACAAAAGAGCTAAAACAGGACACTGCTCTAACCAAGTAAATGAAGGCTAACGTTCCATGCAACAAGAAACAGGACACTGCTCTAGTGCCTGAAGCTCATTCCTCCTGCTCCTCTGTTGCGGCTGCAGGCGGTCGTGCAGCCCGGCGCTCATGAGGTTGTTGTCGCTGCGGAAGAAGACGTTGCCCACCAGCTTGCTGCTCTTCTCATCCTCACGCACCTGCTTGAATCCTGGCAACAACCGAGACAATGAGACCACGATGAAGGGGGAACATACCCAAGCTGGTGGCGTACATAAACCAGCTATTGATAAGATCCTGGCCCAGTTCTTTTCACCGATTCTCTCATAACCTTGAGAAACAGAATCGACCCTCCACACAGCTTCTCCCAGAATGTTGAGACCATATTTTTTTACAGTCCTGGATGTTTACATTCTAACTATCTAGGATTGTCAAAAAAAATAAGGGTTCAAGATTCTGGGAGAAGCTGCGGGAAGGCCTGATTCTCAAGATTCTACGAGAATCGACCAGAAGAACTGGGCCAGGGACCAAAATAAAGCAAGGATCCCTGAAACTACATACTAAAACAGTAAAGATGTGACAAACTAACTAGACATGCTGAGGTGTGAAGTCGCAGTCCGATGATACATGAGCAGATTAATTTTTGATCGCTCATACTTGTGTATGAATACAACAACTCAAACCAAAATAAAGCAAGAGTTGTTTCCTCACAAAACAAGGATCAGCAAGATGTACACCAACGAGCTAGTTTATACAAGCAAGTTGTATTTCCTGGGAACTAACTAGTGAAATGCTAGTTGAGCAAGACGCGAGAGGATGCACTGCTAATTATGCTTGGTACCAAGATTATTTGATTTGGATGCGCCTATATATGGTCTTTACAAGAGCAAGAATGTTTTACTTACACATGCAAGAGCAAGGTTTCGCAATAATGGGGAGGAAGGAGAGGAAGGCATACCTTCAGGCAGCTCGTTGGGAAGGGGTCGGAGATGCTGCTGCAAGTCGCCGCTCCATGGCGTCGGCAGTAACAGGGTCGGAGAAGCACGGGCGCATCGTCACCCGAGCAGGAGCTCCAGCAGGCCATTGTGGTCTTCAATGCCTGAAGGTGGTGGGGGAAGAGGACCTGCAGCTCACTAGGCAGGAGGCACTGTACCTGCAGCAAGTTGAACACCAACGAGTATATACAAGTAAGTTGTGTTTCCAGCCTGGGAAGCTCATTGCTAGCTGTGCAAGAGCTGAGAACCTAAACAAGGCAAGCTCATTTGAATCATCTTATTAACATCGTAACAAGTTGATTTGAATCATTTACAATTTACACACACAGCGGCAGCAGCAAGGTCTGATTGCTTTTCACACAAGATGGAGACCAGAACACGAGATTTCATACCAAATACAACTCGAGTGCACTGATCGAATGAGTAACCTAAAGCACTACAAACAACCTTGGTGGTTGGATATAAGAATATGGGTGATAAAATTAAAGTGGTTTTGGATCAAATGAAGACAAAACAAAGGAAACTTCTTAATTAAGTAGACAACTCCAGGTGCCGGTATTTGGAGCTCCAAGTGGGCAGAGAGTAAAGAAGAAAATTTTAGATCAGGAACAAAAATAATTCTCATCTCGGGCATTGGACAACTCTATACAAAATCAAAGCGATCACCTGGTCAACACAAGAAAATCAACCCTCAGAACAGGTGTTACTTCCTACTCATAGTCGTAGAAACTTAAGGTTGTAAACCTTAGAAAAAGAAGGCCTGAGAAATCAAACTACCTACTATACCAGAACCAGCCAAAACGCGCCGCATAAACCAAATCACGTGGTGGAGTTCATGTACTTTATTCCTTACAACGGTTGTTCAACCTATGGAGTCTAAACAAAAACATCATGTTCGACGCTCAAAGTTCAAACCGACACGAAAGGACGAAATTGAGTTAAAGATAAAGTATATATAGGAAAAACACTCCAGAAATGAGGTCTTCCATAGCCAGAGACAAATGAGACAATGAACAACGAGCAAGCGAGCAGGCCAGAGACAAACGGGCATGATATGCAACCCAATAGTGACAAAAAACAAAGCATGGATTCCAGTAGTGAACTACTAAAACATGAAAGTTTAGATCAAGGACAAAAAAAATTCTCTTTTGGGGCATCGAACAGCTCTACAAAATCAAAGCAATCACCTAGTTAACACAAGAACTCCAACCCTCGGAATATATGTTACTTCCTACTTGTAGTGGTAGAAACTTTAGGGTATAAACCTCAGAAAACGAAGGTCTGGGAAATCAAACTACCTACTATACGAGAGCCAGCCAAAACAATATGCATAAACCAAAATATAGCACTACGACAGGGATGAATTATGTCCAAATTCCATCACATGCTGGATTTCATGTACTTTATACCTTACAGGAGTTGTTAACCCTTATGGAGCCTAAAAAAAGCATCATTGGGCGCTCAGGTGGAACCAACATAACATGAAGAAATTGAGTTAAAGCTAAGGTTTATACACGAAATGCGGCACAAAACCATGGCATAATTAGCACTTGAGGAATAAACCCACTAAATGGTAAAACTGGTTATTACAACAGACCATCACCATCCTTTGCCTCGATGCCAACACCAGAATCAGACACGGCTCGATGGCTGGATACCATTTCATGGCAGAGGGAGAGGATAAGGGAAGACCAGGAACTCACCAAAAAAGATTAGGCATTGGTGTCAGCAGGCCAGCTGCCCAACCTCCGCCCAGCCGTGGCGTTGAAGGCCAGCTTAAGCTCCATCAATTTGTCACTTGAAGGCAACTAGCACAGGAGGTAGTGGGAAGGATCAATTATTATGCATGATTCAAATTTTTATTTTGAATAGTAATGCGAGTACATTATGCATGAAACACTGACAGAGAAATAATTTTTATACATCCAACAACTAAACTGAAATTGTTACTCATAAATCTGAGATACATCTAAATCTTAAAAGGATTAGCTTGGATAAGTTTCCAGCAAGCTAATCGTCCAACTCTGGATAGAGCAAACAAAACTCTGGATAGAGCACCACACTGAGCATACAACACCCTGATATTAGATGTGTGTGTAAAACAAATCCGTTCTGAAAGATGAGATAACTAGGGAATGTGGCCACCAAAACTTGCCACCATAAGTTAGCTAACTTTAACATCACCGGTCTTCTTGTGTTGGCTCTTTACATAGAGCCCATATGTCATCGAACCAGGTGAGCTACAACTGCAGTAGCTTACCAGGATTGACGCCAATTGAGTTCAAGAACCCAATACTCATAACTAGCTAGTCCTCTCGTTCATACTGATCTGATTTGAATCCAAATTTTTATCTAGCATGTATGGTACAAAAACAGGATAACATCCAAGAAGAAGTAAAACCAAACTAACTTGCTTAAACAAGTAAACTTTTGGTCTTTTCTTGCTGCTAGTTTACGAAGTAACAACAACCGACATCATGTAAAGGCAAAAGGAGAAACCTTTTCATGACAATGAAATGGCTGTCAAGTTAGAATGATACTTAATAGCAAGAGCTCATGAAAAGAATACCAGTGAGTAAAGCAAATATACGGATGTATATAGACATAGTTTAGAGTGTAGATTTTTTCACTCATTTTGCTCTGTATGTAGTCCATATTGCAATTTTTAAAAAGACTTATATTTAGGAACGGAGGGAGTATTACGGACGAAGCATTGCAAATATGCAAAGAAGGCCGATGTCTTGACACGTAAAAAAATTCATGCCTTGAATAAAACAACCCAACTTTCTCTTCAATTTAACTGGAGATGTAGAAGCTAGCCAATCAGCGAGTCAGTCACATGTAGAAGATAAATAAGCTAAGCAACATCTTCAAATTACACCCAACAGCCAGATTTCATTGCTTTACACACAAGATCAAGATCTGATTTGATAGCTTTGCACGCGATGACAAGATTTGACAGGAAGAGGGAGGAAGGAAAGGAGGGCGTACCTTAGCCAGGTCCTGGTCGTCTAGTGCCTGCAGCTCATTCCCGCTCCTCTGTTGCAGCTGCAGGCGGTCGTGCAGCCCGGTGCTCATGAGGTTGTTGTCACTGCAGAAGAAGACTTTGCCCACCAGCTTGCTGCTCTTCTCATCTTCACATGCCTGCTTGAATCCTGGCAACAAACGAGACAGTAAGACCACGAGGAAGGGGAATGTACCCAAGCGGGTGGCGTACATACAGCCAGCTACTGACAAGATATGGAACTTGATAGGGACCACTGATAAAGCATGATCCCTGAAACTATGTACTAAAACAGTAAAGATGTGACAAACTAACTAGACATGCTGAGATGTGATGATACATGAGAAGATGAATTTTTGATCGATCATTCTTGTGTGTCAATACATCAACTCAAACCAAAATAAAGCAAGAGTTGTTCAACTCACAAAACAAGGATCAGCAAGATGTACACTAAGGAGCTAGTATATACAAGCAAGTTGTATTTCCTGGGAACTAACTAGTGAAATGCTAGTTGGGCAAGACATGAGAGGATGCACTACTAATTATGCTTGGTACCAAGTTTATTTGATTTGGATGTGCCTATGGTCTTCACAAGAGCAAGAATGCTTCACTTACACATGCAAGCGTAAGGTTCCGCAATAACGGGGAGGAAGGAGAGGAGGGCATACCTGCAGGCAGCTCGTTGGGAAGGGGTCGGGGATCCTGCTGCAAGTTGCTGCTACATGGCGTCGGCAGTAACATGGTCGAAGGAGCACGGGTGCGTCATCACCTGAGCAGGAGCTCCAGCAGGCCATGGTGGTCGTCAATGCCTGCAGGTGATGGGGGAAGAAGACCTGCAGCTCACTAGGCAGGAGGCATAGTACCTGCAGCAAGTTGAGCACCGACAGGATATACAAGTAAGTTGTGTTTCCACTTTCCAGCCAGGGAACTAACAAACTAGCTAGCTAATTCGTAGTTGCGCAAGAGATGAGAAGATAAACAAGGCAAGCTCATTTGAATCTTCCAACTCTGGATAGAGCACTGTACTAAGCATACAACACCCCAATATTAGATGCGAGTGTAAAACAAATCCATTCTGAAAGATGAGACAACTAGGGAATGTGGCCACCAAAACTTACCACCCTAAGTTAGCTAACTTTAACCTCATTGGTCTTTTTGTGTTGGATCTTTACCTAGAGCCCCATATGTCATCGAACCAGGTGAGCTACAACTTGCAGTAGCTAACCAGGATTGATGCCAATTGAGTTCAAGGACCAAATACACGGAACTAGCTAGTTCTCACGTACACATTGATCTGATTTGAATCTAAAAATCTATCTAGCGTGTGATAAGTAGCTACTGCAGGTCCAAACATGCAAATAGTTGGTTGTACTAATAATAAATAGTTGAATTATGTTTGATTTTGCCAAAACCAAGAACCACATAATCTAACAGCAAGAACCACAAAACCAAGAACTTCAATTGCAGGCTCACGTATGATCGTTTCCCCCTTGGTGCCAACAAGCAAATAGAGGCTCAATTTGCATGCACCAAAGAAGATCAAAGAAATAATAGATCCAAACTAGAACAGAAAAAATAGAGGAAAGTAAGCCACATTATCTCACCATCCATCAATAAAATCAAACTGCAGATTATGAATAGTAACAATACAGCGGATGCAACCATGAATGCATAATTGATTGACCAAATAAACAAGGAGAGAGAATAAAGGTTCCTCTAGCTCCTATCAGGCCATCCATGGAAAAGGTGGCCATCAAACAATGGAGAACCAGAATATAAATCTCCGAGCAGTACACCGACTCCAATGTCGTGAGAAACAGAGGCAAATGGTAACCAGCCAATTTGCAAGGCCAAACCTCACTAACAGTACTTCTTACCTAACCAGAAAGAAATAAAATAGAGAAGGACCTCAGGCTGCTACAAGAAAACTAGAATTCGACTAAAACAACATTTTCCAAGACACTGACACACAAAATGAGAGAACACCCCGAACATATTTATTTTCCCTGTCAACGTGGGCCTGAAAGAATTCAGATAGTAAATATTAATACAGAGATCCAGAAGTGTTGACACAACATCAGTTATACACAAGCGGTGTGGTTCTTTTACTCTTAGGAATAGGGTAATCATATCAGCATCAAGATATCATGGATGTTACAGTTATGTATGTCATACAAATCAGTCTTCAGAATAAAGAACATCAAAGGCTCTTCCAACACCAGCATGCAAACTGTCCAGGCGACATAAAGCATACAACGACAACATTTCAGTTACCTATGCAGAAACTTGCGGTGGAAATCACTTATGACGGTGTAATATAATATAGTATGACAGCATTACTTTATTTAAAAAGGATAGCCACATGCAACAAACACATGTATATGATTAACCTCACAATAAAGCATGACAGCATTACTTTATTTAAAAAGGATAGCCACAACATAAAAGAAGCATACAATATAATATAGTAGGCAGCATTGTTACTTCCACGTCGAAGGAGCAGAAGTTATTCATATTGATCAGCGGGTTTCCTCGCATTAGCTCAGACTCCTTCATCTTGGTCTCTTCTTCTGTTGCTGATACTCATGCAGCAAGCATATGTGATTTCACATTAATCCTCAAAACCTAAAGAATATAAGTGCGCCTCAAAATGATAATATAGAGAAGAAAACAACAAACCTTTCTAAGCCTGTCATCAGCTCTTTCCTTTTTATTCCTTTAAAGCCCCGCATTAGTGCCTCAGTGTAACCGTCATCGTCATCGCTGAATATAGCATTCAATTAGATGGGTAAGACAAAGAATGAGTAAAGATAATCAGCTGCACTACAATACTGGGCTCAGATAAACAACTCTGTTCCAAGAATTATTGGGTGAATTACTACATCATTGTTGTTTGCTATTTTACCATATGTTTTGTAGTAAACATAAACATATTCCATTATAATGAAAAGCATGCTAGCTATGTATTATCCAATTCCAAAGTTTATGAGAAATAACACATATTGGAGAATTTGAGCCACAATCCATATTACAATTTGTCCATGCAGTTAGAAGACGTGTCAGTTAATCCCATCCATATGCGGGAACAAGAAGATTGCCATCAGCATTTTGAATGGGTGTGATTGACAAACTACTGAGACAGAACTAAACAGACCTTTCACCATCACTATTGAGCTCCAAGTCAGAGTCGTCTGCATCAATTTCACGTGCAGCTATCTTATCTAATCCAGTTTTGAAGTTCATCTCTACTACTACAATAGATTACCATAGAATTCAACTTGATTCAATTTCATTTCATAAATGAACTACGCAAAGTTAAGAAGATGTAGAAGGAAACTGACGCAAAAAATGATGTGGATTGAACATCCAACCAGATTTAATTCTGGGCATGCACATTAAATGAACTACGCAAACTTAAGAAGATGTAGAAGGAAACTGACGCAAAAAATGATGTGGATTGAACATCCAACCAGATTTAATTCTGGGCATGCACATACAGTTTGAACGACCAAATAGACAAACCAACAGTGAAGTGATGTGTATCATGTGCATACAAATGAGAGTCGTGCGTGTTCCAGAAGAGAGGGGGCGGGGGTGGGGAGGGGGCGGGGGGCGGGGGGTTGAAGTTCACCAGCCGCTAGGAGGGGGGAGGAGACGAATCCACCCCATGAGAAGCAACCGTCCATTGAGAGGCACGCCATCCACCATTAGTAATAGTGGGCTCGTCAGGGACGGCCAAGGGTGCAGGACTGGCACTAACAGACACAAAAGCCTTATTAGTAGAATTTCAAATCAAACATGAGAGGGAAATTAAAGGCAAAGGAAGATGCATACAGAAAATTGAGGCATTTTAATTAGCAATAGAAGTGAAAGGCACCATTTTGATTAATCCTTCTGTCCAAACAGAGATAACATTGTACTACACAAACAGAGATAATTACGCTTTCCTCTTGAGGATTTCAAGATATATTAAAGATTCAGCTTTTGTTACAATTCCATCAATGCAATTTTCACAACTTTCCTCTTGAGGATTTAAAGATATATTATAGGTTCAGCTTTTGTTTCAATTCCGTCAAAGCAATTTCACATCTGATGCACCATATATACGACAGAAATGCATAGTAGTTATCTAACAACTTGAATCTGTATAAGAAGGTGAGGTTAGAAGATTACCCTTTTGTTACTTGGCATCAGGGCCTCCCAATTTGCTTGGGGTTTCTTCTCCATCTGCGACCTTCCATCCCCTGCTTGTGGTTGTTTCACCTGGTGCCTTCTAGTAATCACAAATCAAACCGTAAGTAAAGAAACAGAGAGAGAAGCAATAACCATGAAGAAAGTTTCAGTTTTTCTCACACCTAATCAATTATTGTGATAGATGCGCTCTAGCAAGCAAATTCAGGATCTATCCTCTACTCTCTGCAGAGAAACACGTTTTTTTATACAAGAAAATCTAGCAAGCAAGCGAGTTCAGGCGAAAACGAACAGAGAGTACTTGGTAGCAAGCAAGCTAACAGACTGACATACAATTTGCTCATAGATTTACTATCTTGATCTAGCAATAGACAAATTTGGGTGATTATTATGTTAAACATTACACTTGGTGCTTAGTAGCTACCACAGGCGCACCCATGCAAATAGTTGGTCGTACTGGTAATAAATAGCTAAATTCTGTTTGATTTTCCCAGGTTTTCTACATGACCTGGCTTATTTAGGTCAGGTATGTTACTTAACTAGTAGTGTTGGTGCAGTTAACATGTGCCTGGGTTTGTACAGAAACCGAGCTAATCCTGGCAACCTCGAATCAAGTAGCAGATTATTTGCATAGATTGGCAAAGAAAAACCAGCTAGATCCACGTTTAAATGAGGGCTACTATTTATCATGCTCTAGTCACAAAATCTAGCAGAATGTTGCTACTCCTAGTGTGGAGGCTGGATCGGAATCGACGATGTCATCCTCATCAACTCAGGTCCTGGTCGTCCATGGAGTCAGGCACCTGCTGCTGCGCCAAGTCAAACAGAAAAATAAATTAAATGGGATCTGGTCTGATAGAGGAGATAGAGGAGAGGATGTGGATCAAAGGAAGGCTGAGCTCGCCACAGTCGTCGCTGGTCTCAAATCCTGAGAGGTCACACATTCAGTTTTAAGAACGGAGAACGTATTGTAATTATCTTGAGGTCTGGGAGATGTCCAAAAAAAATAAATGAAGTCTCGAAGATGATGAGTTTGACAGCAAGGAAATCAGAACAAGAACAAGAGAATTCTTGGTGCCAAATTAACCACCACGTGCATATATATACTGATTACCCAAAGGAAAACCATGTAATAGCAAGCAAGGCCATGAAAACCACCAAGTACATAGGTATGGATATCTATCAAAGTGGCAGTTGCAAAACGATGCCATGTCTCGCATTTGCATGTAAAAAAACTGAACCCCAATGCTCTACTGTACAAACATAGATAATTACGCTTTCCTTTTGAGGATTTCAAGATATATTTTAGGTACAGCTTTCGTTTCGACTCCGCTAAGGCAATTTTCACATCTAATGCTCCATATATACGACATCAATTCATAGTAGTTATCTAACAACTTGAATCTGTAGTAAGAAGGTGAGGTTAGAAGAAGATTACGCTTTTGTTACTTGGCATCAGGGCCTTCCAATTTGCTTGGGGTTACTTCTTCATCTGCGACCTTCCATCTGTAGTAGTCACAAATTAGACCATAAGCAAAGAGAGAGAGAGACAGAGAGAGAGAGAGAGAGAGAGAGAGGCAATAACCAGGAATAAAGATTCATTTTCCTCACAGCTAATCAATTATTGTGATAGATGTGCTATAGCAAGATCAAAACCTCTTGTCTACTCTCTGCAGAAAAGGAAGTTTCAGTTTTATATATGTGGCGCAGAAAGCAAGCGAGTTCAGGTGAAAACGAATAGAGGGTACTTGGTACAAGCAAACTGACAGACAGACATACAATTTGCTACTTCCGTGGCCATATCAAAGAACTGCTCCAAGTATTAATTCTGCTGGATGTTCTTCATGAAATGCAACACGTTTTGTACAAGTTTTCGCTTAATAATTGTACTTACTATTTCCAATTTCATTTCAGTTGTCCCACTATAAACTACATTTGTATTTACCGTCTTACCAATAACCAATAGGTTATATATATACCCTTGGACAGAATTCAACTTCACTAGTAGAATACATTAATTACCATTGAATTCAACTTGATAGGAATGAACTAGTACTAGATCCTGAGTTTGATCCACAATCTCATAGGGGTGAGAAACACATTCTGTGAAGAACAAAAGGGTATAGATTTGAAAAGCCGGATACCGGTGTCCAATTTCTTTTCATTATGCTAAATCATTAACCTAAATCTATGTCCTGTTCTGGCACTAGTGTCTTGTTCATGCACTCTGTGTGATTATGAAGATGTAGAAATAATTTGAAGCAGAAAATGGTGCGGATTGAACGTCCAACCAGATTTAATTCTGGGCATGCACATACAGTTTGAACGACCAAACAAACAAACCAACGGTGAAGTGATGTGTATCCTGTGGGTACAAATGCAAGTCGTGCGTGTTCCAGAAGATAACAAGAGAAGAGAGAAAGGGGGGGTTAAAGCTCACCAGCCGCTAGGAGGGGACAAGGAGACGAATGCGCTGAGTGATAAGCAGCTGGTTTCCAGTGCCCAAATTTATTTCATTTTGCTGAAGTGACTTGTATCCTGTGCATACAAAAAAGCAAGCAGTGAAGTGACTTGTATCCTGTGCATACAAAAGCAAGTCGTGCGTGCTCCAGAAGAGAAGGGACTAGATTTAGTTGTGGGGGTGCAGTGGGAGAGAGGAAAACTGAAGCTCACCATGTGCAGGAGCCGCTAGGAGCAGAGGAGACGAATCCGCCGCGTGAGGAGGAGTCATCCATCCATATTAGAAGCAGCCGTCCATTGAGTTGAGAGGCATGCGTCCACCATCAGGAAAGTGGGCTCGTCGGGGATGGTTTGGAAGGAATCGCGTCGGGGATAGCGCCATCACCGTCGATGGAGGAGTTGGCCACGGAGCTCGACCCGCAACCACCAGCGAGCGGAGATGGACATGATACGCGAGACTGGGAGCAGCTGGAGAGGGGGGTTGAGACTCCGGTGGCCGGAGATGTGGTGGTTGGCTGCCGCCCTTGAAGGTGGAGGTGGAGGTGGCATGGGTGAGAGGGGAGAGGAGACAGCGGCACTTGTTTATTGACCTTATGAATGGTCAACTCTTGATCTTTAGGTGGTGTCTGCCAGCTGTAGCTTGAGCCAACCATATGTGGCATCCATTGTTCCACCTTTGGCTTCAGATCAGCCGCCTTTTGTGATAAACAAAGCCAAGGGTGCGGGGCTGGCACTGACAGACAAATAAGCCTAATTAGTAAAATCCCAAATGAAACATGAAGAGGCAAAATTAAAAGCAAAGGCAGATGCATATTCAGAAAGAAGGGGCATTTTAATTTTGCAATAGAAGTGAAAGGCACCATTTCGATCAACCTTGTTGTCAAAACAGGGATAACCCTCTACTGTACAAGAATGCAGACTATAGGAAGGCGACAACTAACTAGCTTTGCCATGAAAAGGAAGACAAGTAAGTGTCTCCCATAACAGAACATCCTCCTACACATAAGAATGTCGGTCTAATACCCCTTTTGCACGGACATCGGAATATCTTATAGCTCTCCTCTTGAGGATTTCAAGATTTATTCTGGGTTCTGCTTGCATTTCGATCAATTAAGTCACGGCAATTTTCACATCTAATCAAATAATTGTCATAGATGCGCTCTAGAAAGCGAATTCAGGACCTCTACTCTACTCTTTGCAGAGAAGAAAGTTTCAGTTTAATATATGTGGTGCAGTAAGCAAGCGAGTTTAGGTAAAAACGAAAAGAGTGTACTTGTTAGCAACCAAACTAACAGACTGACGTACAATCTGCTGCTGTATATATCAAGCCTCTCTTTACAAATTTCATTTCATAAATTAAACAAACAAAGTTAAGAAGATATTGATGCATGCAGTAGAAAGAAATTGAAGCAAAAAATGGTGTGGATTGAGCATCCAACCAAATTCAATTCTGGGCCTGCATATACAGATTGAACGGACAAATTGAGGTTTCATCTTGCTATGAATAATGAGAAATCTGCTCCTAAAGTAATGTGCCAAGTGATTTGCTTGATAAGTACACATGTCAGTTTACCTAGCTAGAACAGGTCCAGACGATTACAGAGTCATTTAACTAGTTAACAGCAAGCATTACCAAGACCAATTGGGGCCATCAAGGCCAAACCGAAAATCTAAGTAGGCCATGCACGAAGGCCATGACCTAGAGCTATACCGTGGCCCGATGACCATGTGCCCAGAGCAAAGGGGAGAGTAGAGGGTATACCTTTCAATGTTTGTACTCGAGGGCGAACCATGTTGTTGCCGATGACGGTGGAGACGAGAGGGTTGTCATAGCTAGTAGCTGCACATGGAGCTTACGACGAACCTGAACAAGGTAAGCACAAAACTACTAAATACATTATTCTGTTAAAGGAATAGACAAACAAGCCTAATTAGTAGAATCTCAAATCAAACATGAAGAGGGAAAATTAAAAGCGGAGGGGGATGCGTATTCATAAAGTTGAGGCATGTTATTAGCAATAGAAGTGAAAGACACCATTTTGATTAATCTTGTTGTCAAAACAGAGATAACTCTTCTACTGTACAAAGGGAGATAGTTAAGCTTTCCTCTTGAGGATTTCAAGATTTATTATGGGTTCAGCCTGCGTTTCAATTCCTTCAAGACAATTTTCACATCTGATGCTCCATATATTGGAGAGTAATGCATAGTAGTTATCTAAGATGTTGAATCTGTAGTAAGAAGGTGAGATTAGAAGAAGGTTACGCTTTTGTTACTTGGCATCAGGGACATCCAATTTGCTTGGGGTTTCTTCTTCATCTGCGATCTTCCATCTGTAGTAATCACAAATTAGACCATAATTAAGCAAAGAGACAGAGAGAGAAGCAATAACCATGAAGAAAGATTCAGTTTTTTCTCACAGCTAATCAATTATTGTGATGGATGTGCTCTAGCAAGCGAATGCAGGACATCATGTCTACTCTCTGCAGAGAAGAAAGTTTTCAGTTTTATATATGTGGTGCAGCAAGCAAGCGAGTTCAAGCGAAAACTAAAACATGGTACTTTGTAGCAAGCAAACTAAACGACTCGAGTACAATTTGCTACTTTCATGGCTATATGAAAGAATTACTACTCCAAGTATTAGTATTTCTGATGGATGTTCTTCATCAAACGCCACACGTCTTGTGCAGGGTTTCCCGTAATAAGTGTACATACTATTTCCAGTTTGATTTCAGTTGTCCTACTAGAAACTACTCCCTCGGTAAATAAATACGAGACGTTTTAGATCACTCGAAAGTAGTGATCCAAAACGTCTTACATTTGTGTACAGAGGGAGTACATTTGTATTTATGGTCGTAATTACCAATAACCAATCGGTTATATATTATGCACTTGTACAGAATCCAACTTTACTGCCACAATAGCTAGGTTACCATAGAATCCAACTTGATAGGAATGAATGAACAAGTACTGGATCCTGAGTTTCATCCACAATCACATAGGTTTTGCTGAAGCAGTAACCTCAAATCTGTGTCCTGTTGATGCATGCACTCTGTGTGGCACTGACAGACTAACAACAGAACAGACTGGAGTGTGTATATGCCAATTAAGCCTCTCTGTAGAAATTTCATTTCATTTCATTTCATAAATGAAACACGCAGGCAGAGTCAGGAAGATGTGAAAAGAAACTAAAGCAAAAAAAAATGGTGCGGATTGAACATCCAGCCAGATTGGATTTTGAGGACGCACGCACATACAGATTGAACGACCAAACAAACAAGCAGGCAGTGAAGTGATGTGAATCCTGTGGGTACAGATGCAACTCGTGCGTGCTCCAGATTTAGATGTGGGGGAATGGGAGAGAGGGAAACTGAAACTCACCATGTGCAGCGGCCGCGATGGAGGGAAGGATAAGCAGCCGTCGTGGAGGAGGAGACGAATCCTCCGCGTGAGCAGCAGGCGTCCATTGAGAGGCACGCCGTCCACCATCAGGAAAGAGTGGGCTCGTCGGGGACAGCGCCGGACGGGAAGGAGAACGGGGAGGCCGTCGCCGTGGATGGTGGATTTGGCCCGGAGCTCGATCCGCAACCAACACCAGCGGCAATGAAGAGGATCCGCGAGACGGGGTAGGGTGATTGACCAACAGCTGGAGAGGAGGGACTCCGGTGGAAACCGGGGATGTGGTGGTTGGCGGCGGCGCTTCGAGGTGGAGGTGGAATGGCGTGGGTTGGGAACTTGGGATGGGGAAGCAGCGGCTGCGGGGGATTTGTTTGGTGGTTTTTTCCCTTTCCTCTCGTCTCGTCTGCTCCTCTCCCCCTCTCTCTCTTTTGCGGTGCGCTTTGCTTGGCCAATCCCACGCTTACCCACGGATCCATGTCTTTTTGATTGGTTGATACAACCCTCTCACGGATCAACGGCCTACGAATCCATCCCAGCCGCCCAACTCCCCACGATCCGACGGCTGCGACGTGCGTGCCCGTGGCTGCAGCTAGTAGTGCTAGTACCAGTTTTTTCTTTTGTCTTGGGTTGATTGCTAGGTTGTTGAGTGGTGGTGGTGTCATTTAATCCGTTCCTCTCGTTTTCTTCAATGCTTTCAATTACATGTCCCATGGATCGATGAACGCTCCCACGGATCCTCAAGGGTTAGTGAATCGATCCCAGCCGACCAACATCCGATGATCCGACTGTCTATGATGTGCGTGGAACGGGGGCTACTGTACTATTTTTTTTCTATTCCGGCTGATCATTCGTGGTTTTTTTTCTTCCTCTCTCGTTTGGCCTTCTTTTCCGATGCTTGGTCAACCGCATGTCCCATCGATTGATCTTTTCCCCACTCATGCCTTCCACGAATCAAGCATCACGAATCGTTGCATGCTCACTAGTTCGCTATGACCTCTAACAAATTGAACCCCTCTCAAACCGATCCCAGTCGCCCGCCCAGATCTAATGAAAGAGGAAGCAGACTGGTTTGGTCTACGCTTGAGCACGATGTCGTGTTTCTCCCCCTATCACTCTCTCTCCACTAGATTTCAAGCACGGGAGTGGACCGAGATATTCAAACTCATTTGGCTAAGAGCGGTAACGACAACGAGATTCTAGTTTGCAGAACACTTGTTACGTAAGGGCATCACCAACGTTGACCCTCAAACACCCGCATTCGTCCGGGCCGCACGGTCCGGACGTGTTTTGCCATCCTAAGCAGTCTGAACATCCTTTTCTCCGCAAAACCGAGGGGCTTTGCGGGTGCCCCAACTACTGCCACGGACGCGTCCGACACCCCCGGACGAACCCATATCTCTCTCCTGACTCTCTCGTGCTTTCCCTCCAACGGACGCGTTGCTTCCCTGCCGCATTCATGCCGGCCCAGAGCGGCTGACATTGATGTTGCAAGATGTGATTGAATAGGAGGGTGTCGCTAACCGACGCGATCACATGTGTCAATGCGGACGCGCCGTCCCGAGAAACCTACTCCGGCCGTTGTGCCGCATTGAAATTGTCTGACCTTCTGTTTTTCTGGTCTGGTCGCGGCTATATGTACCGTGCTCCGGTGATCCATGTCCACTCCTTCGATTTTCCTCCTCCTCTCCGAGCACCTCCTCCTCCTCCGGCAATGACCAATTGATGGTTCTCCAGGCCGGCAGGCAGCGATGACGGCAATGGTTCTTCATCCGGTTCTTGGCATCGCTGCCATCAATCTTCAGGGCCCTCGGACTCCACAGCTGTCAGCTCCTCCTGTAATGAGGAGATCATCAACTCCTTTGGCAATGAGGAGGACCAGGCTGCCGCTACTTCAGTAGCCACGCCTCCTCTTGGAGGCAGCTCTGACGGACGAGGAGATGGAGATGATGATAGAGGGGTCACTTTGGGAGCATGGTCTGGCGGTGCCCTCGTCGCCGCAATCACGGCGTACGAACTGGGCACAAAGTAAAGGACTCAACATCGCCACCGCATTATCTGTATGTCCGGATCAGCAGGCCAGTGTCACGACCACTAACACCAACTCATCAAGGAGGAACTGTCGTCCGCGATTGCCAACGCATGCAAGCGCATCCTCCACTACCTTGGTGATGGTGGACCCTCTTTGTCGCGGGCCATTGTGTCCGCGTTTGATCCATAACGACCTGGACATAGTGGCGGTGCGGTATTTTGACCGGTCCGTCACCACCACATAGACGGTTGTGTGGCATCGTCGCCGCCTTGACGGGGAGCTCACCAAGATTTGCGAGGAATGGTCGATAAACGACACCTCTGCCAATTCTAGCAGGGGCAAGGCCACCGCTAGGGCACCATGGCCGAGGGCGGTATTTGCCATTACGGCCCTCTACATGGTGGAGGAGCAAGCGGACCGGCTCCTCTGGGAGCGCCAAGCGGCGGCCGGGCAAGGCTACCGCAGCGGCCCTTCGCCCTACAGTTACTGAAGGGACGATGATGATGACAAGATTGACGACAGGGGTAGTGCGGCCCAGGCCATGTGCACGAGCTCATCATCTGCTATAATTTAGCCTCCTAGTTTTTTTTCTATTTTAGTTAAATGGTCCAAATATTGTCTGTTTTATGTAAATTATGTCTAAACTATGCTGAAATATGTTGTTTTGATATAATTTATCTAGTTTATTCAAAATTGGTTTGAAATATATGCGAGCAGCTTTAGATAGCCGGCTCCCGCATCACTGTTCATGGACTGGTCGTCACCGGTCCGCAAACGGATACGGTGTCTGGTTTAGGGGTCAGTGTTGGAGATGCCCTATGTGGTTGCATAATAGTTAAAGTTTTATGTTGTTTCATCATCATTCATGCATCTCCGTATATGTCCGAACTCAATGTCAACTCAGTCTTTGTCCGAACTCCATGTCAACTTTCCCTACGCACCAATACAAGGTATTTCCATCTTGTTCTCTATTATTTTATGTGAAATTATACATCGTAGTGTAGCAACACAAGTGACAAATAAATATATTTTTTCCAGTAACCACCACGCGCAAGAAAAAAAGATGTCCGGTAAAGTGCAATGCAAATAAATACACATAAAATCAAGGAACAACATTGGGATGATACTAGATGGAGAAGGTTGTCGATATGTATGTGATTGAGACGTCAAATTTACGTACTCCATGGCATGGTTCTAGATTATCGTGGATAATCAGGTGGTAATGGCGATGTATGTACGGCGGAGAGAGAGATGCCATTCCACTCGCCGGAGTATCGATTTTAAAAAGCATAGAGTGAAGATGGATGGACCGACGTCCTATAGTACGTAGTTTATGAATTCCAAAACGTGTGGACGCAGCACTCAACAAAAGATACTTCATCACATGTGCCTCTTTATTTCCAATATTTCCATCCAAATCACATGAACATCATCATGTTAGTATATTGTGGTTGGGAATATTTAAATTCCTCCCAAACTATTCAACGGTAGATGATATAGTATTATAGAGGACTCAAATAAGAATATAAATAGAACAAATAATTTTCAAAATTTTAAAATATGTTTCGGCCAAGATGAGTTGTAATGATGACAACACAATGATGATGATGGTTTTAAGTTTGACCTCACGAGAGAAGACACGCGTGATGAGTTTGATCACATGTTCACGCTTGAGGCTAAATTTCTACCCGTTAGTGGTGTGGGCGTCAATAATGAGTCTATGTTAGCCCATCAATGGACAAAACTAGATGCGCCCACACCCCCTTCAAGACGGTCTTGCTCTTGTACTTGAGCTTCGACGACATGGCGGAGGAGCGGTACGACCGAGGACGCGGGGACGAGACAAGACGACAACTGAGATTTGACACACCTTTTCACCATGTTATTCTCTTCGACATGCAAGAGAACAATGCATTACTTTGCAATATAAGTATGTTAATCATTGAAAATCAATGTCCCTCCCGGGCGCTTGTAGAAGGAGAAAGTAATGACCACATGTTTTTGCAAATGTTGGTGAATAAAGCACCCCCCTACAGACCCATGGCTTTTCACTTGGGAGCTCGGAACTTTGCTATTCTGTGTCCCCACCCAATACCGGAGCCACTGAGCCAAAGCCACCAACACATGCATGTTTAATAGATTTGTTTGTTAATATTGTTTTCGTTGACACAAAACATATATACACGGTTCTTTCATAAGTTGGCGCTTGTCATTTTGTGTCAGTCCATCATTATTTGTGGAAGTGGACTTTATACCATGTGGGTATCTACGATCCATTGTAACTGCCAGTATATTAGGTTAGCCAAAATCAACCTTGCAAAACCTCATCACTATCCAGTGGGCCCCAATGCTGAACTAATCTGTTCAACATATCTATGATAATTAAAATTATTGATGTTCACCTCATGTAAATATTTTTTGGTCACATAAGGGCATCTCCAACACTGTCCTGCAAACCAGACACCGTATCCGCCCGCAGACCGGTGAGGACCATGGACTCTAATGCGGGAGCCGTCCATCCAAAGCTAGCTTTTATGGTCTCATTTCAAAGGGAATTTAATGAAAAACAAAACAAATTTGATGCAAATTTAAACAAATAGAACCATATTCATTGAAATTTGGATGATTTTACATCAAGCCGGATGATTTTCATCTAAACCGGACCACATTCATTACATTCTCGACATATTTCAACTAGAAGCCCTATTCTAACCTAGTCTAAATGATCGTCGACGCCCGTTTCCCAACACATGTCTTCCCTATGTCCGTCAGCAAGCTCACCGGATGGTTGTGAGCCCCGGGAAGCAAAGCTTCAGTGGGAGGTAAGGAATAGCCGCGGCTAATTGGCCGACGATGAACAGCCCGCCAAGCTTAGTTTCAACGGGAGGGGAAGTGTAGTGACCATCATGGGACTCGGCGTCCTCCCATGTTCTACTCTTCCTTGCTACCAGCAGTGCCCGTGGACATGTCGACTTTGTCGTCATGGCGGTGGGGCATGGACGACGCGAAGCTAGCGACGTCGTCAGTGCCATCATAGAATTCTGTCATCGCCTCATCGATCTCCATGAAGGTAGCTTCTTTCCTAGCAGCTGCAGGACGCGGTCCCGCCATTGCTTGTGGCGAATGTCACAGGCGGCATGGTACGACAGGAGCAATGCCTCATACTCGTCCATGTCTATGTCCACCACGATGCCCATGCCAACGATTTGCACCTACGCGCGACGGTGTTTGTCGAGGAGGCGGAGGGTGTACCTCTGGTCGGCGGCGCCAGTCGAAACGCGGCCTCCTGCTCTTTCACCACCATGTCGGTGTATTGTGCCCACGCGCTCGCCCACGGTGATGTTGTCGTGGACCGGTGAGGACGGTGGTGCTTCCTCGTCGTCGGCGTCTCCACCATTGGCCCGCGGAGAGCTAGTCCATCCGTGGGCCTGCTAGCCGGAGCAGGTCTCTTCAGCAACTGCATATGTTTAATGGATGGAGGTGGACTCGTTTGAATTTAATGCATGGAGGCAGACGGACGAGCTTTGTTTGAATTTAATGCATGGAGGCGGACGAACGAGTGTCGTTTGAATGTGAAGAGCACGCGCATGCGCATCCCGCACGCGGATGAACGACTACCTCTAGTATATATAGATAGAAGAGATGGTCTTGGTCTTAGATAAACAAGGCATGGATGGCATATGGTGAAGAGAACGAGGATGGCGTGGATCGCTGACTTGTCGCATTAATTTCAGTCCCCCGCCGGTGGGCATCCCTAGTAGGTGACGCCTATCCGTTTCGTCCGCTTGTTTCAACGCATGCAGGGTCCAATGAGAGTTCACGTGTTGAATGCAACGCGGCGATGCTGTGATCAAAAAAATATGGGTGGGTCCTTCCAAAAGCCCAAAGCCCAGACCTTTATCCCCAACCCAACCCTGCTTTACTCCGTCCCCCGATTTCCGCCGCCGCCGCCGCCGCCGCCCTTCCCGCACCGCACGCAACCAACCCCCATCTCTCGGCGCGTCGCAGGCGGGAGCTCGCTGCTCAAGCGGCAATTGACGGCGGCAAGCCGGGAGCCGCCGATATAGATCTTGACCCCAAGGAGTCCCAAGTGGCTGACGAGCTGCAGGGCGTACACCCGGACCCAGACCCGGACGGTGACGGCCATGCTCTCCCTTGGTGCCAGGCAGGTAGGTGCTTGTGTGCAACAGTTGCTGCTGTGAAGACCATAATCCTAATCAAAGTTTTTATCTCATGTTTTCTACTACGTACGTAGTTGTCTACTCTGAAATGTCAATGGCTGTTGAGTCTACCCGTGGCATTGCTGTGAGAGTTGAACTATTTTTGATACCTGACGGACACCGAGTGCTGATTGTGTAGAGAGAAAGATTGGAATTTCTTCACACCTTCCACAGTCTAGACAACTTGCTTATATGACTGACTAGATGTATAGTTAAATTGGATGGAAAGATTGCAGTTTGTGGTGGGCGGACTGATGTTTTGCAGGAAGATGGCTTTTTGTTGAATTTGTGTGACCCCTTTGATTTGATATTTTCTTGATGTTTGGGTTTCAGTTTGGTTTGGCGCTTTCGCTGGCGGTCGATATAACCCTGTCGTTGTTGTGTGTGCATTCGTTGCAGGCTGGAGCTGAAACGGAAGCTGATTCCCGTGTGCCAAGTAGCAGACTAGTGGAGGAGTTACAGGGCATACACGACGACCACCGAGGTATGCTCTCCTTGCTTCCCCTTGGTGCCAGGTAGGTGCTAGTGTGCAACAATTGCTCTTGTGAAGAGAATAAGGCTTCCTCTTGGTTTGGGTTCCAAGTACACACATATACCTACTTTGCCGGCCGTGGGTGCTTGCTGTGTGCCTGCTGCAAGCATTTGTTTCTGCTTCGTTTACTCGCCGGGGCTATCTGTCACGTGAGTTCTTGTAATATCTGTAGCAGGGGAATGGAAATTCCTTGTAGTTGTGTAGGCTGAAACGTCAACGGCTGCCGAGTCTACCCGTGGCACTATCTGTTTTTCATACCTGACGGACACCCAGCGAGTATATGTGTATCCCCAGGTTGGAATTTCACCCTGTCGACAGTCTAGACAACCAATGCCTTATACGTGACTTACTACATCGATCTCTTGTTGAATGCGTAGGAGAGAAAGAGTGCAATTTACTATACCTGATTTTTTATGCACGAACGAATATCCTGGATGTGTATTGTGTTGGCAGTGATCTACTGGATGCGGACATGAATGACATGATGGACAGATTCATTGACCTACTTCATGAAACATAGCAATTCATCGACCTACTTCATGCTGGGAATGACAGACTGTAAACTGTTAAAAATGAATATAGCAATTATATTAAAAAATAACATCACTTTAATATTCATTATTTTTTTGTAGATAAAGGGCAAGCATTCTGGGAGGTTCACCAATTTATATTTGGTAAAATTGTTGGAATAACACCATATTTATTCATATATGTTTGGATAACCGATCTTGTTAGTTCAGAAGAAGACGATCACTTGAAATAACAGTCTTGTGATGTACAAAAATACTCTATGAAATGTACATTTTTTGGGTAAGTGGCATAGTTAGTTTTGTGCACATATTGCATTTACACTGCATAAAATACAGATCAACTTGTATAAATTTTAAAATACATTGAAATTTAGCTCAGCAGAAAGATTGATTTTTCAGGAAAAGAAAATTACTTTAAATAAGATTTTGTTGGAAGAAAAAAACACTTGTTTCCTTTCTACGGCTGGATGCATGTAGCGGACTTGTTTTCTACTCTTCCGTGGAATATACAGACAATTTCTGGATATTACTGGAAGGCTCGAAGCAAGAGAGAAAGCTAGAAGTATAGATACCTGTCCTCTGCGTCCTGCACCACAGCAGAGTCCAAAGCTACGTTGTTAGCCACCTAACAGGAGGGCACGGTGCACCCATTTTAAATTCCGGCCGGCGGAATCAGCAGATCAACCAAGAAATATGGCACCAGCACAGAAAGAAAGAGTATACATGTTTCATCGGTCGGTTCTGTACCTGAATATTGGACGAGCCAGCTGAATAAAGTGGAGATTGGACGGGATGGTATTCCTCGTCCGCCAGATCAAACTCCTCCTGGACGCCGGGGCCTTCCGCCAGCATGATCAGGACCACTGCTGCTTCCTCTTCGGCGCTCTGCGTCGGACTCATTGGATTTTTACGATGGCCGGGAAGGTGGACGGCGGTGAAGCAGGGTTGCTTGGATTCATCTCTGCCGTGGTGTAGTGCGACGAGAGGAGAGAGACGGCAGGACAAAAATGTGTGAGAGGGATTATGGGAATCTGAATGGAACGATGGGGGAGTAGATTATTTGTCGTGGTGTGTATACAGCACTAGATATGTAGATCAGGCTGTCATTATTAGAAAAGATTGGCAGCGTTTCACTAAATTGATTGTGGTATTTCAAAAAAATTCAGGGATTTTGAAATCGTATCTAATAATGAATTAAGAGGTTCTAAATTACAATTAAAGTATAAGACTATGCCTTTTTTGCTTGTGCAAATAAAGGAAAGAAATATATGCCCAGTTGGTGTCGCCTAGCTAATTGCCTATGTATCCACTCTCTTAGCTGGAACAATCTTGCCTATGTTCACACTCAAGTCTATCCCCCAATGATTTATTTTGAGATAAATTGTTGCCTTTATAACCAAGCCTTATATTTCAAAGCTTCCCTACTTTTTTATAGAATTTGTATTTCCAGCATTCCAGTGCTCTTGAAACAATGGGCTGATTGTTTTGGGGGTTTTGCCCATTCTACATTTGCCCATAAATGTAACCTTTAAAAAGAAGCCGACCTACACAAGAACGTATGCCTAAGTTTTCTGAAAAATAGGCCTACTGGGAAATTTAAATTCCATTTGGAAAATAAATTAGGAGTTTTAAATTTCAAATGAGTTGACTAATGGTTGAAATTTTATTGGAGCTACTATAACATGTCGTCTGGAGATCCATTTGAGAAAGGAAAACATTTGAAAATGACAAGCCGGTCGAAGTTTCGGCCGGTCGCCTCGCTCGCCAACATGCCTGCTTGCTCGTGCGCGTGACCACGTCGTTCTTGCCCCACGCAAAATGCTTTCTCTATTGCCTTATCTCCTCGGAATGCAGCGCAGCCACTCATTGTCCAGCTCCGAACTCCCAGCAATGGTTAGCCCATCACGGCAATCTCCGCCAACGAGCGAATCCCGGATGTGTTGCTCATGCGGATCCTGCCTACCCACGGCTGCAGCGCTCACTTGGCTCCTCCCTCTCCCATGGAAACAGCGGTACCGCGCGCGCTGCAATTGGGGCAGCAGAGGCCATGGGTAGTTTTTGTCAGGCAGTGTGGCTAGCACTGCTGCTGGGTGATCAAGACCATGCTACAAATGGTTAGTTTTTTTGCTGGAACCGGCTGGGAAAACGCTGCTACCGGCGGTGGAGATGGCGGTCTCTGGTGCTGCAAGCGATGAATTTTTTTGTCGGAACTGGCCGGCGAAAGAGTTGCATGCACACATGAGCAGTACTGCTAGAACTGGACGACGATACATGTCCTTTTGCTACAAGCGGTTCTATGTTTTGCTACAACCCGCAAAACATTTTCTGGATCCAGTTACATTCTTAGAACTAAAAGGAAGTCACAAAGTGATTAGCTACTAGCCAATGACTCACAAAGAAAAGAAGCATCGAACACAAAACTTCAAGAGAGTCATAGCTTAAACACTAACTCAAGAAAATTAACGTCGCCCACGCTAGGATGAAATAGTTCACACCAAATAGATAGTGCTTTTGTAGGTGTGTGTGGGTGGGTTGATGGGGGCAGGGAGTTGCTCAGTGACCAACACCAGCTTGGAAGATGCCAGTGACTCAGGTGAGGATGGGCAAAAGTTTCGCCCTTGGTTTATGATTATTTTTTTGGCCCTACCCTAGATGGCCGAAATTTGGCTATTTCACAATTTTCAGAAATATCTTAGACGGAATAGGAAAACCAAAATTTGAATTTTGGAACAAAATAGGACAGGAAATTTCCCATTTTTTTTAAATCAAGCGGAACAAAAGTTAACGTTCCTATGTAACCCACACAAATTAGTCCAAGACTTACAGTCCACAAACCATCACACATTAGCTGAAAGTTTAGACAACCAAGTACAACCAACAATCTTTCAATTTGATTTTCTTGGCCGACAACGACATTACCTGGCCGAGGCGAGATATCCGAAATTTGGCCGAAATTTAATTTTCTTAACCGACATTTACGAGGGCCATGCGAGATGGGCTGACAGCGGTCTATGGGCCTCATGCCACAGACGGTGCTCATTCTTGTGTCTAGGGCCCATTTATGGCGCTAGACCCGGTGCTTGCTTGCAGCCTCTTCGCCTGCAAGTTTTTCAACAACTCATCGCGAACCTTGACATGTTCCGAGCACATGGTGGAGCCGGATTGTGCTGGCTTGCCACAATTCCAGTTACGAGCATTGCACCGCCGCTCTGCTGGCATTATCAAGGGCTCAGCTTTAGCCTCTAGTTCTTCAACTTCTGCCTCCGGCCATTCTCCAACACTTTCCCCGTCTGGCTCTTCATCAGTACTGCCATATCAAAGCAGAAGTGCACACTCATTTATACTCCCAAAACACCACATGTTTGTAGTGCAAAGTAAATACATACAAAACATATAATCATATGCTGTTGCTAGCAAAATACGACCTAGACTATGAGCTTTAAATTTATTTGTTTCTCATAAAATACAAAAATGTCAGAATAAAATTATACTACTTCGACTTCAAATTTTTAAAATCGTATACCAAAATTTTGAAAATTTATCATAAAATCTTGCCCGAAGAGAGAGAAAAAATCCAACCATGCTGCACTCGATGGATACAATTATTGACCCATTTATACTTTGTCCTGTCCATATACGCTAGCAAAATAAAAAGTTCAATTATGCAATCGAGTCACCAATCGTTTAGGTAAAACAAGGAAAATAAATACTTCAAGTATGTAATGTAAAACTTACATATATTTCTTTCTTTTTGTGAATATATTTATGTCTTTCTCATCCTTTTATCTAAATCATTTCTCTCTTAATCGTCCCCGTGTGCTTTATTACGTGTTTAACCCTTTCACAAGAACTCCAACCGGTTAAGCTAACCCCTCATGTGAATAACGGCCAAGCATTTTGGGGTGTTTCACAAATTTATAATTTGGTAGATTGTTGGATTAACAATATATTTATGCATATATGTTTTGACCAATTTTGTTAGCTCAGAAGACGAGCTCTTGAATGTATATTTTTTTCTCGTAGTGGTATAGTTAGTTTTGTGCACATATTGCATTACACACTGTGTAAAATACAAATCAACAAGTATAAATGTAAAATACATTTTTAGCGGTAAATGTAAAATACATTTAAATTCTATTTTTTAAAATGTAAAATACATTGAAATCAACGCCCAGCATCAGGATTGTTCTGTGGGAAAACAAATTCACTTTGAATTAGCGTTTATGGGAAAACAAAATTTGCTTCCTTTTGTATGGCTGGAAACATGAGGGGTCGGACTTGTTCTACTCTGCCGTGGAATATAGTGAATTTTCTGGAAAATACTGGAAGGCTGGGAGCAAGAGACAAACACAATCGCACGTGAGTGCACTGTATGAGCAATGGGTCCTATACTCCCCCATATGTCACCCAACGGGTCCTATGGGTAGAGGAGTAGAAGTATAGATACCTGTCCTCTGGGTCCTTCACCATATGGTCGTCCATAGCTACATTGTTCACGTACACGGACGCCTGACAGGAAGACACGGCGAATAAAATTTAAATTCCGGCCAGCCGAATCAACAGATCAACCAACAAATATGGCCGGATCTTGGAAAATAGGAACCAGCGCAAAAATACGGAGTATACATGTATTTTACCTTGATATTGTTGGACGAGCCAGCTGAAGAAACGGGAGATTGGACGGCAAGGTCTTCCTCGTCCGCCGTATCAAACTCCTCTTCGAAACCGATGGCTTCTGCCAGCATCAGCAGCGACCCTGCCGCTTCTTCTTCGGCGCTGTGCCAAGGAGTTGCTGAGCCTGGTATTTCTACGGTGGCCGGGAAGGTGGGCGGCCGAGAAGCAGGGTTGCTCGGGTTCATCTCTGCAGTGGTGTAGTTCGACGAGAGGAGAGAGACGGCAGGAGAAAAATGGGTGAGAAGGGTTATGGGAATCTGGAAAGAACAATGGGCCGGGCAGTATTTATTTATCATGGTGTATACAGCGCTAGATTTGTAGATCAGGCTGTCATTATTAGAGAAGATTGGCAGCGTTTAACTAAATTGATTATGGTATTTCAAATTGCTTTCAGGGATGATCTAAAAAACAATTAAAGTACCAGACTATGCCTTTCTCGGTTGTGCAAATAAAGGAAAGAAATATATGCCCAGTTGGTGCGGCCTAGCTAATTGCCTATGTATTGACCCTCTTAGCTGGAACAATCTTGCCTATGTTCACACTCAAGTCTCTCCACCAATGGTTTATTTGGAGATAAATTCTTGCCTTTTATAACGAAGGCTTATATTTCAAAGCTTTCCTATTTTATTTTAGAATTTGTATTTCCAGCATTCCAGTATTCTTGAAACAATGGGCCGATTGTTTTGGGGGTTTTTGTCCATTCAACGTTGGCCCATAAATGGAGCCATTTAAAAAGAACCCGACCTACAAAAGAACGTATGCCTAAGTTTTCTGAAAACATAGGCCTACTGGGGAATTTAAATTCCATTTGCAAAATAAATTAGGAATTTTAAATTTCAAATGAGTTGGCTACTGGTTGAAAATTTATTGGAGCAACTCTAAAAAGTCATACTGAGATGTATTTGAGAAGCCACCATCTTGGAAATATTTCTCGCTACTCCTTTCCACTTGATTAAGGGTGCCGATTATCCGAGCCGAATACCAAGCAGACATCGAACTAAGGCCTAACATCTAAAATCGGAGGCTCAACAAAGCCATTGCCCGATCTGGGACACACACCAATCCGGCACACTGTCAAATGTCGCAACCACCGTCTTCCACCGATCCATCTTCAAAATAGGTACTAACACATCGACATTGTCAGGCCTGATCCATCACCTGCTCCGGCCACCGACCGAAGACCAGGATTTCACTTGGATCTGTCCCAAGAACATCCAATTGACAACATGTGCACCGACCAGGCTGCCTTCAAAGCCCTACACATGGCCGCCCATATCCGGCGACCATCCGCAGCAGCACTGCCACCGTGGGCACACTGGCACACCGGCCACTACCTGTGTGTGCATCACTGGAGCCTGGGAGGAGGGCAGCCAACCCACCTCGCCAAACCGCGAGAGGCACCAAGAGGTCCACGAGCTCGTTACGGCCGTCTCTGATCCGAACCAAACCGGAGCCAAAGGCACCAGATCGCCGGCGTAGATCCACGTTGGACAGGGACAACACCACGCCATGCCGCCGCGGGAAGTCCGATCTTCAACTGCCACCACCTTCTAGGGCCGCCGTCTCGGGATCTAGGCTGGACGTCGCTGCCACCACCGGCCACGTCCCTCCGCCGCTGCACTGCCGGCCACAGAAGCCTTGGCCGCTGTGACCGTGCAGAAGCGCCAAGGGGTCAGCACCACTCGATCTTCCACGCCGCCATGCATCTCCGCCGCCTCCGCCCATCACCGCGCCACCCCGCCGCGACCCAGATCCAAGAGATGCGACCCGACGCTATTGCGTGACCCGCCTCACCCGATCCTACCGCAGGAGTGAAAAGGGTCTCTGCCACCGCCGTCGGCCGCCCGGGGCTTCGCCCGGCGGCCTCCTCTAGTGGCGACGGAGGGAAGTACGCGGATGGGAGATGCCCGGCGGCTACGCTGGAGGGAGAGAGAGAGAGAGAGAGAGAGAGAGAAAGAGAGAGAGAGAGAGGGAGGGAGGGAGGTGGGGTTGCACGGCCGTTAGTTAGATTACTTCTTTGTCGTCTACTAGCAAACGACAAAGAGGGGGTGGGGCCAGGGGGACATGGCCATTAGTTACGCACCATCTTTGCCGTCTGCTAGCAGACGACAAAGATAAAAAAGCTGACGACATAGATTTTGCGGACGGCATCCATTTGACCTAGCCAGCTCCACGTCTAGTGGGGCCCAGCTGGTCTCTTTGCTGTCTGCCTTTGGCAAGGCCGTTTGTTAGCAGGTGCAACTAGAGCGGTTGAACAGGGCCACAAAAATTGGAGGGCCTCCCATTCTAGGTAATTAATGTGTTCAACAAACGAAATCACTAATTAAGGAGTGCTCCCCGCAACTATTAGTCAGGGAGCGCTCCCCGCGCACCAAGTGTCACGCGCGGAGCGCTCCTGAGACTTTTCCGATGCACTTCGCGCGCGACACTTGGAGCGCGCACGGCTTCTCCCGTGATTTCCGGTTACCGGTTTCCCTTTGTGGTTTTTCCTTTTTCACTTTAGTCCTTATACTTTTAATGTTTTGTAATACCTTTTGATCTGTTTTGAGATATGTTTCTCTCTGGTGTGGGCGAACCCTCCTCGCGGACTGTTCTTTCTTTGCCATAGTCTCCGCCCGTCGCTGCCGCTACTCTTGTCTCGTGGTTACATCGGCAACTGTTCCGGGCGCCGTGCTTGTTGCCTGCTCTTACGGCGGTCCTTCTTTAGCATTGAGCGCGCTTCCCCCTTCGTGATATCGTCCTTCCCTACTGGTTGCCTTCGTGGGTTCCCTGTTTGCCTTTTTCGTTTATCTTTTTGTTCCCATTATATTTCCGGGATATGGAGATTTATGGGGTAGTTACGGGTGGGGACTACTAACACTATCAGATGTCAAGTTTCAACTGGGTTTTGTGGGATTAGTTCTTGATAACCATTGTGTTCCTTGCAGTTATGGCTTGTCCTTTTTGCCGTATGCTTGGTGGTCCGTGTTCTTCTGTAGATGGGTTCAGTGTGGTCCTGGATCGGCGTTGTTGGAGGCGTGTTGTAAGAAAATCATTTTATAGTTGTTCAATTTTTTGCACACACGCTTATTTCTTTTGGTGATGCCCATGTTGTTTAGATTTTGATTATGATCCTTGTTTCGATTTGTTGTGCAGTATGTTCCATGCAGTGTTAGAGCTCATCTTGCTCGTTACATCGAGGAGTGTAGGGCTTTAGCTATAAGGAGGTGTTACGAAGATACTGATCTTGCTCTTCAGTGCAATGAGGGTTATTTGTATGGTGTTCTATTTAGTCATGGTCGGGTGAGGAGCAAATTCCATGGTCCTTCCTGGGAACGATTGGTCAGTGATTATGGTGTTCGTCCGCGTGATATAATGACCATCAGTGATTATGGATGCGTTGTCTCCTTTACCGACTGTTGGTAAGGTTTATGTTTAAAGAAGTTTTTATCTTGTTTTATTGTACATTTTGATTTTTCTGTTCCCTTGAGCCTGTGTAATTATATTTTGTAGCTCTACATGGTTTGAGTGACACCGAGAAGGAACTTGTTGGGAGTTGTTATTACACCCGTGGTGTTTTTCTTAATTATCAGCAGATGTATTTCATGAGGTGTCAACTATTTGATGATGAGTACATATCCTGCTGTCCTTTTGTTCACAGGATTGATTCAATGAATGTTAATGGTCATCATATGGTCAGATTTTTTTTCCATTTTTTTCTTTGTTTCTGTTTATTTACTTATTTTTATTACGTCTTCTACTTATAGTTTTGAATTTTTATTCTATTTCTGATAGCTTGATGTTTTTTGTCAGGTTATTCCTGGTATTGTTGCGAGGAGTTTGAAGGAGTTTGTGACTTTTCCTAGAACTGGCGTTTTAACTCTTGAAGTTACTCTGGAATCTGGTGATGATGATATATATGTGAGCACTCCTTGCTCCTACTTCATTCGTTTGGGTAATAGAATGGTGTTCAAACAGGAAGGTTTCGGTGATTTTCTCCAGGCATCGTCTATTGAAGTAAATAGCTTGGTGTTGATAACTTTCAAACAACGTGTTCGGAGGCTTGTTGTTATCTTCAATCTTCTGCCGCAGTGATGTTAGTTATAGCCTTTGAACATAATGGATTTTGATGTATAAGAGGCTTGGATGTGCATCTCTTTTAAAGATGTTTTTTTTCGACGATGTTATTTAATTGTGTTCACAGTTATAAATACAGTAGAGGCACGTGTGTTGCTTACTCTTAGGCATGGTTGTGCATCTCATTTATGTGAGAGGCACCTGGATTCAGCAAATGGAGGCACGTAATTGAAGTCAGAACAGGCACGGTTGTGTGGAGGCACGTAGAGTTACTGTGGGTTTCATGTGAGGCACGTGGTTTGAGCAAACAGAGGCATGGAATTGCAGCCAGTACAAGCACAGTTGTTTGGAACACGGGTATACTAAGAGGAACGTGTGTGCAATACCAAAGTTACACGGGAGATCACGCGTGCCAAACACGTAGAGATACTGTGGGTTTCATGCGAGAGGCACGTCTGTGTGTAGCATGTAGAGTTAAAGTGGGTTTCATGTGAGGCATGTGGATTAAGCAAATGGAGGCACATAATTGAAGTCGGTACAAGCACGGTTGTGCGGAAGCACGGGCGATCACTCGCGCGGAGCACGTAGAGTTACTGTGGGTTACATGTGAGGCACGTGGTTTGAGCACACAGAGGCATGGAATTGCAGTCAGTACAGGCACGGTTGTTTGGAACACGGGTATACTGAGAGGAATGTGTGTGCAATACCAAAGTTACACGGGAGATGACGCATGCCGAACACGTAGAGATACTGTGGGTTTCATGCGTGAGACACGTGTGTGTGTAGCACGTAGAGTTACAGTGGGTTTCATGTGAGGCACGTGGATTGAGAAAATGGAGGCACATAATTGAAGTCAGTACAGGCACAGTTGTGCGGAGGCACGGGCGATCACTTGCGCGGAGCACGTAGACTTAGTGTGGGTTTCATGTGAGGCACGTCGATCGAGCAAATGGAGGCACCGAAGTGTAGTCAGTACAAGCACGGTTGTGTGGATGCACGGTTTTGAACCCTTTTGCTGCTGTCAAGTGTCTAGAGGCACGGATGTATGGCAGAAGATGCATCGGTTCGAATATTTGGTTAGAGAGGCTCGGTGTTGGATGCACAAGTGTGAACTCTCTAGGGTCATGGGTGCGTGGCACCAGAGGCATGGGTTGAGTTGACACTTAGAGAGCCATGGTTGTACATGGGTCAGTTGGACACGGTAGTGTAGTTTTGTGGCAGCGTGGAGAACTGGTGTACGGAGAGGAACCTGTGAATGGATGGAGTGGTGTTTGATGTGAAATGGTTGTGTTGTGTGATTTTAATTTATTTTCAATGTGGTCAAAGTAACAAAGTTCTTGTCCCTTGCGTCTGTGTACCGAATGTTCTTCTGCAATATTTATGAAATGTTCATGCCAATGTTGAATAAGTATTGTACTGAAAGTTTGCAACGATACCATCACATATTCTTGTAAATGCATGATGCATCTTGTAAAGGTTGAGTATGAAAATTATAATACAATGTCGTGCGACATATCTCTCCTTCTATAGTCAACGATAAAATATATGCTTGCTCAATACTAGGACATAAGTTACTAGTTACATTTAGACACGCACACCACCATGTTCAAAGTTCAGTCGTAAAATAGTAATACAATACAGACAACATCTTTGAGCAACAACAAACATATTTACAACATGGGTCCATTCAACCTAAATTATCATAATAGTTGTGCCACGCACCCGATCACTCGATCACGGCGGGTCAATCAATCTTGGCACGATCCATTTTCTCGCAATTTACCAACCACTATTTCCCTTCCGGCGCTTCCAGCCACTGGAAGATCCCTCGTCTTTGTTCTTACATGGGCGGAGTCTTTCTTTCATTGGTTGTTGGTGGAGGTGATGTAGCCCGGTCTTGATGATTAGGATTCTACGGTACAACTCGTAGCTAACATACCCGTCCTTTGCCGCGTACTCAAGGTGTATCGGGGAAAGCGGATTCCACTCCCATAACTGGTGCTTCCACTTTGGGAATGATTTCTTCATGTTCTTGTACGAGGGTTCGATGATGGCCGCTGTAAGGTCAGCCATGGAGTCCCTTTCTCCACCACCCTTGATGCAGAATAGCCCTTGGATGTCGACGTGGTGCTTGTCTGGAATTCTGATGCATGCACGGGCAAGCATGGTCTTGTCTTCCTGGTGTCGACGCTGGTGAAAGTTACCGCTTTCCGTTGCAGGAAGTCAACTAACGCCTGGGAGCACTCGGACCTGCAGTAGTGGTATACAAGGACATGCTCGCGCATGGCAAGTTGGACGACGGTGATCCCTTGTCATATGTAACTTCTCTTACATGTGTACTCGAGGTCGAGGCCGACGAACTTGTTCTTCTCCTCCTTTAGCCATTCCTCGTACTTTTTGATGATCCACTCCACGGTCCTTGGGTCGTTGGTGTACACCACTGAGGGAGTCCTGGATTAGGGGGTATCCGGACAGCCGGACTATATACAAAGTCCATACTATTGAAGCGTGAAGATACAAGACTCAAGACTCCGGCCCGTGTCCGGATGGGACTCCTTTGCGTGGAAGACAAGCTTGGCAATCCAGATATTATATTTCCTTCCTTGTAACCGATCCATGTAAACCCTAGCCCTCTCTGTGTCCATATAAACCGGAGAGGATGGTCCTTAGAAGGCCGATCACAATTACAATCATACCATCATAGGCTAGCTCTTAGGGTTTAGCCTCTATGATCTCGTGGTAGATCTACTCTTGTACTACTCATGTCTTCAATATTAATCAAGTAGGAAGTAGGGTTTTACCTCCATCGAGAGGGCCCGAACCTGGGTAAACATTGTGTCCCTTGCTTCCTGTTACCATCAGCCTAAGACACACAGATTGGGACCCCCTACTCGAGATCCGCCGGTTTTGACACCGACATTGGTGCTTTCATTGAGAGTTCCTCTCTGTCATCACCGCAAGGCTTGATGGCTCATCTCGTTGTCAAGGACGACATCATCTCTGGAGGAGCAGCTGGCTGTAGGTCAGATTCTCCGACTCGGCGGCTTTAGTATGGCCGCCCCATTGGCTGTCGCGCCAACGATGGCCTCTCGGGTCATCATGCATAACCTTCATATCAATTCGGAGCTTGCCGAACAGATGGATCCGATAGAGCTCTCCTCTCTTAATGAGCTCTTGGATCACATTGTCGCTTTGGGAGTCGCTACGGACTATGACCGGATTGGGCTTAAACCCGACCAAAGGGACATTAGATCCCCGCCGGTCACCCATGAGAGAGCGGTAGTGGAGGAACCGCACACGGGTCGTCCCCCAACTTTGAGGACGAATTATGTCCGGATCACCGAACTCAGTAAGCCGAACACCTACTCAAAGGAAGACATGACCCGGGTCCCAGACTTAGAATCGGGCATCGGGCCGAAGAGATTGGGTGATACTCCGGATCCCGAACTGTCGGGCTCAGAACCTTCCATGCCCCCGGGCGTTAGATCAGACCAAAATCTGGATTCAGCCAACGACACCCGCTCGGACTTAAACCATCTCTCCCGCATCAGGCAAGAGCCCCTGGAGACGGTACACCGTTACTGGGCCAGATTCCTCCTTGCGCGTAACAAGGTCGAGGACTGCCGCAAGGAGGACGTAGTCTCACTTTTCTGCAAAAACTGCACAAACAAAGGACTCCTTAATGCCATAAGTCGCCGTGACATAGTACACTTTGCGGACTTAGCAACCATAGTATAGAAGTACTGTGCGACGGAAAGCGCCTGGAAGACCCAAACAGAATTTTGGGATAGTACGGCCCTCACCAGAACCTTTGTCCAAACTAAACGGCCGAACTCTCGTAAGTCGACCAATTCAATTCCCAAGAAGCCAAAACCCGCCCCAGGGCGTGGAACCGTATTGGAAGAATGGCTCAATGGGCCATGTGAGCTCCACAGTACGCCGGACGCAACACCAACCCATACCCTTAGGGCATGTTGGATACTCCGGCAGGTAGCAAAAAGTGGCGAGGATCTCCTCGAGTGCCATAAAGCAGAACAACATCCCGCCAAGAAACACAATACAATACTAACAGTCTTCGAGAGCTTCGCCTCAAACAATAGGCGCAAGTGAGCTCATCGAAGCTCCGCTGAAATCTGGCACGTGGCAAAAATAAATCCGTGGAACAACACTGCTATAACTTTCAATGCCGGTGACAAACCCCAATCCCAGTCCATTCGGGCACCAGCCGCTCTGGTCCTTAGCCCAATAGTGGACGGATTTCGGGTCACTAAAGTACTCATGGACGGCAGAAGCAGATTAAACTTAATCTACGAAGAAACACTCAAGAAGATGGAAATTGACAAAAGCCGCATTGAACAAAGCGGCACAACCTTTAGAGGAATTATCCCTAGTCGGGAAGCACGGTGTGCGGGGAAAATCACACTCGATGTGGTATTCGGCACCCTAGAGAATTACAAGTCCGAAGAAATCACATTCCAAGTGGCTCCTTTCAAAAGCGGATACCACGCCCTTCTAGGGCGGGACGTGATACGTCTCCAACGTATCTACTTTTCCAAACACTTTTGCCCTTGTTTTGGACTCTAACTTGCATGATTTGAATGAAACTAACCCGGACTGAAGCTGTTTTCAGCAGAACTACCATGATGTTGTTTTATGTGTAGAAAAGAAAAGTTCTCGGAATGTCCTGGAAATCCACGGAGGCACTTTTTGGAATTAATAAGAATTTTTGGCCAAAGAATTAATGCCAGGGGGCCCACAGCCTGTCCACGAGACAGGGGGCGCCCCCCTAGGGCGCAGCCTCCTATCTCGTGGGCCCCCTGGACCTCCACCGACCTCAACTCCAACTCTATATCTTCCGTCTCGCGGAGAAAAAAATTAGAGAGAAAGTTTCATCGCGTTTTACGACACGGAGCCGCCACCAAGCCCTAATCTCTCTCGGGAGGGCTGATCTGGAGTCCGTCCGGGGCTCCGGAGAGGGGGATTCAGCGCCGTCGTCATCATCAACCATCCTCCATCATCAATTTCATGATGCTCACCGCCGTGCGTGAGTAATTCAATCATAGGCTTGCTGGATGGTGATGGGTTGGATGAGATTTACCATGTAATGAAGTTAGTTTTGTTAGGGTTTGATCCCTAGTATTCACTATGTTCTGAGATTGATGTTGCTATGACTTTGCTATGCTTAATGCTTGTCACTAGGGCCCGAGTGCCATGATTTTAGATCTGAACCTATTATGCTTTCATGAATATATGTGTGTTCTTGATCCTATCTTGCAAGTCTATAGTCACCTATTATGTGTTACCTATATGATCCGACAACCCCGAAGTGACAATAAACGGGATATTTCTCGGTGATGACCGTAGTTTGAGGAGTTCATGTATTCACCACGTGTTAATGCTTTGGTCCGGTTCTCTATTAAGGGTAGGACAAAATATATCATGCAAGTTCCTTTCCATAAGCACGTATGACTATTTACGGAATACATGCCTACATTACATTGATGAATTGGAGCTAGTTCTATATCACCCTATGTTATAACTATTGCATGAGGAATCGCATCCGGCATAATTATCCATCACTGATTCGTTTCCCACGAGCTTTTCATATATTGTTCTTCGCTTATTTACTTTCCCGTTGCTACTGTTACAACTACTGCAAAAACCCAAGAACATTTATCTTTACTGTTGCTACCGTTACCTTTATTATGATACTACTTTGCTACTAAATACCTTGCTGCAGATACTAAGTTATCCAGGTGTGGTTGAATTGACAACTCAACTGCTAATACTCAAGAATATTCTTTGGCTTCCCTTGTGTCGAATCAATAAATTTGGGTTGTACTTCACCGCCGAAAGCTGTTGCGATCCCCTACACTTGTGGGTTATCAAGACTAATTTCTGGCATCGTTGCCGGGGAGCATAGCTCTATTCTCTGAGTCACTTGGGATTTATATTTGTTGATCACTATGAAGAGCTTGAAAGATGCTAAGACCAAGATTTTGCCCTCAACTACGAGGGGAGGTAAGGAACTGCCATCTAGCTCTGCACTAGATTCTCCTTCCATTATTAGTAGGCTTGCGACACCTAAACCTACTACTGCTATGAATTTTGATATGTCACATGTTATTGATGATGCCACTTCTACTATGCATGATGAAACTACTTCTGTGCGTGATACTACTTTTCCATTCGGTGAATTTCTAGATGAACAACTTGCTAGAGTTAGGGGGAATGAAAATATTGAAGAACCTATTATTGATGATAGTGATGATGAACGTTCCCCAAATGATTATGTATTACCTATTGTTCCTAAGGGTTATGTTATGAGTGAAGCAGCTGCTATGGAAATTCTTGCTTGCAATGATAGAAATGATCTTAAGAAATTATTAGCTAAATGGAAGCAGCAGTCTCTTAATGCTAGAATGAAACCCGATCCTGCTTTTGCTACTTCACCTATCTGTGTTACTGATAAGGATTATGAATTATCTGTTGATCCTGATATTATTACTTTAGTTGAATCCGATCCTTTTTATGGCCTTGAATCTAAAACTTTTGTGGCACATCTTACCAAGTTGAATGATATAGCCACCCTGTTTACTCATGACGAGAAGTCTTGCTATTTATATATCCTTAAGATATTTCCGTTCAAGGGTGATGCTAAGACTTGGTATAATTCTCTGGCTCCTGGTTGTGTGCGTAGTCCCCAGGATATGATTTATTACTTCTCTGCTAAATATTTCCCTGCTCATAAGAAACAAGCTGCTTTGCGGGAAATATATAATTTTGTGCAAATCAAAGAAGAGAGTCTCCCACAAGCTTTGGGGAGGCTTCTCCGGTTACTTAATGCTTTGCCTGATCATCCCCTAAAGAAAAATAGAATACTTGATATCTTTTATAATGGACTAATTGATGCTTCCAAGGACTACTTGGATAGTTGTGCTGGTTGTGTTTTCAGGGAAAGAACAGTCGATGAAGCTGAAATATTATTGAATAATATGTTGACTAATGAAAATAATTGGACTCTTCCCGGGCCAGTTCCTGAAGTAATTCCTGAACCAATTGAGCCAACTCCTGAGCCTGTTCCTAAACCCACTCCGAAGAAGAGAGGTGTTTTATTTCTCAGTCCTGAAGATATGCAAGAGGCCAAGAAATCAATGAAAGAAAAAGGTATTAAAACTGAAGATGTTAAGAATTTACTACCTATTGAAGAAATACATGGTCTTAATTTACCGCCTGAAGAACCACATTGTCTTGATAACCCGACACAGGTAGTAAAGGTAAATTCTCTCTATAGATATGATAAAGTTGAAATACCCTCTACTAAATTTCATAGCCCATGCTTAGATGAATTTGATGACTTTATGGCTAGACAACAAAGTTTTAATGCTTATGTTGGTAGAGAGTTAAAGAATAATGCTTTCGAGATAGGACGCGTAGGTGATAATCTGGCTAGAGTTAAAGATGAACTTCACCGCGTTAGCAAATATGCTTCTATGGTTGCTACTCAAGCTAAGCAAGTACTCAAAGATCAAAATGATTTGCTTGATGAATTGAATAATAAAAATGACTTTGCCGTTAGAGTGGCTACTAGAACTGGTAGAATAACTCAGGAACCTTTGTATCCTGAAGGCCACCCTAAAAGAATTGAACAAGATTCACCAAATAATAATCTAGATGTTCCTAGTTCTTCTAAGAAGAAGGAAAAGAAGAATGATAGGACTTTGCAAACTTCTAGTGAACCTAATGTAGAAACACCTGAGAATCCTAATAATACTTCTATCTCTGATGCTGAAACACAATCCGGAGATGAACATGAACCTGATGATAATGCTAATAATGATGTTCATGTTGATGCTCAACCTAGAAAAAACAATGATGTAGAGATTGAACCTGCTGTTGATCTTGATAACCCACAATCAAAGAATCAACGTTATGATAAGAAAGATTTTGTTGCTAGGAAGCACGGGGAAGAAAGAGAACCATGGGTTCAGAAACCCATGCCCTTTCCTCCTAAACCATCCAAGTCAAAGGATGATGAGGATTTTGAGCGCTTTGCTGAAATGATTAGACCTATTTTCTTACATATGCGCTTAACTTATATGCTTAAAGTAAATCATTATGCTAAGTATATGAAGGATATCATCACAAATAAAAGAAAGATACCGGAAGCTGAAATTTCCACCATGCTTGCTAATTACACTTTTAAGGGTGGAGTGCCAAAGAAACTTGGAGATCCAGGTGTTCCAACTATACCATGCTCCATTAAAAGAAATTATGTTAGAACTGCTTTATGTGATCTTGGAGCCGGTGTTAGTGTTATGCCTCTCTCTTTATAACATAGACTTGAATTGAATAAGTTGACACCTACTGAAATATCTTTGCAAATGGCTAATAAATCAACTGTTATACCTGTCGGTATTTGTGAGGATGTGCCTGTTGTGGTTGCAAATGTCACTATCTTAACAGACTTTGTTATTCTTGATATTCCCGAGGACGATAGTATGTCTATTATCCTTGGTAGACCTTTTCTTAATACTGTAGGGGCTGTTATTGATTGCAACAAAGGCAATGTCACCTTACATGTTAATGGCAATGAGCACACGGTGCACTTTCTGAGGAAACAATCTTAAGTTCATAGCATCAATTCTATTAAAAAAGTTCCGACTATCATTTTTGGAGATTTTGGATTTCCTCTACCTACTGTCAAGAAAAAATATGGTATTCTTATTGTTGGGGATTTTCATATCCCCGTTGAGGTAACTTAGTGTTATTCGAAATTTCTCCGGTTCCGTGTTATTTGGAATGAGTTTGTTAACAAGACTTGATCAACCTTGTTAGCGGGTTCATTTTGATGATCACGAGATGGATGAAACTAGAAGGCACAACCTTCTGTACCCTCCTTTTACTTTCTGTTATTTGGAATAAATAAATCAAAAATAGTATTATCCGTCTGTTTCCTCAATTATCCATGCATTAAAAAATAGTTCGAAAATAAAAGTGCTCCAAATGCCCTGCAAATTTAGTATGATATTTTCTGGAATATTTGAGGATTTTAGGCACTGAAAACACTGTAGGAGGGGCAATCACCAGGCCACGAGAGAGCAGGGCGCCCCCTCCCCTGTAGGGCGCCCCCCTGTCTCGTGGGCCCCTGGTGGCTCCCCTCCACTTATGCCAGCTCCCACACACTTCATCTTCTACCCAGAAAAATCCCCATCTAGCTCAAGCACGAGCTTTAGCTCGTTTTTGCTGCGATTTTCGACCTCTTAGCTCAAAGCTCCATTCACAAAACTGCTTTGGGAGATTGTTGCTTGGTATGTGACTCTTGCATTGGTCCAATTAGTTTTTCTTCTAGTGCTTCATTCATTGCAAATTTTTGCTGCTTAGGTGACCATGTTCTTGAGCTTGCATGTTAAATTTTTGAGGTCCCAAGCAATTCCAATGCATGATATGGGCTCTAGGCACTTGTAGGAGTAGTTTCTATCAATATTGTTTAGTCACTTTTATTTTGAAGTTACTAAAATTTCAGAAATTTTCAGAAAAAGAAATATGCTTAGAAGAATGTACCAAGGAGGTTCCTCGAGAAAGAAAGGGCCAAGGATTGCTATACGTGAACAAGATATTAAATTGCCAAGGGACGCAAATGTACGGGGTTGTGAGTGGTCATCTGATGATTTTATGGTCGAAGCAGGCTTCAAGGAAGAATTTGACACGTACGTGCATAATGCCGAGCTGGAGGACTTCTTACAAGATAAGTGTCCTCAATATTATCAATTGACCGATTCCTTTGTGCGGAGGTTCGAATATATTTCTGGACGTAATTCTTCTAGTGTCATGTTTGATATTTATGATACGTCTTATACCTTGGATTTAGAGGATTTCACAACTGCTTGCAAACTCCCGCAGTGGGGTAATATTAATGATCCTCCCAAATCTGAATTTAGAGATTTTCTTGCTAAAATTACTGTGGGAGAATCTAGGGACGTAGCACAAGCTACAATAGGGAGCCTTCATTTTCTTGCTATACATTACTTTGCTCTCTTTATTGGTAGATGCATTAACAGTAAGGACAAGGTATGTCACATGTGTGCACCTGATCTTTTTGTCCTCAAGAGTGTTGTGTCAGGTTATAAAGGTTATAACTTGGGGGCAATAGTTGCACGTAGGTTACAGAATAATAGTAGAAGGGGAGATTTTTTTGGAGCAATTTATGCAACCCATGTGGCTAATTTTCTTAATATAGCTCCACGAGAGGAGGATATGATTGTACCTCCTGTTTATTTGGATAAAGAAGCTATGGTTGATCATCATTTTCTTGAGAGGAATGAACAATTCCTCCATTATCGACTAATCTATGACAGACGCAACGTCGTCCCTGTTACTCTTCCTGCTCCCTGCCTTTTTGATTATCAGGAAAAAGGAAGATATGTTGTCACCAGGGAAGAAGCAACTGAATATGAGAGGGGAATGGAGGCAGCCCACCAACACGCTGCTGCTCAGGAGGCGGTAGCCTCTGCATCTCAGTACTACCCCAGTTTCACTTATGGATATCAGCCAGGCGGTCGTTGGTATTAAACCAACTTAGGCCAAAAGCCTAAGCTTGGGGGAGTACGTATTTCTCACCGACTATACATTCATGTTCACACACTAGTCATCGGTGCTCATAATCTTTCATTGTATTATCCATGCTAGTTTAAATTTCTTTTTCTAGTTTCTTCCTGTGTGTTTGATAAACCTTGAGAAAAAACCAAAAAATTAGTTAGTTTAATTCCCCTGCCTATAGTAGAATTAAAATGAAAACCCAAAAATATTTCTATTTATTCTTCTTTCTTGTTGGGAGCTTTCCCGTGTAAATAGTTTTATTTTCTTTTCTTTCCTTTGGGGGTCGAGAAGACCATATTGAAAATGTTTAATGGCTCTTACATGCATGATTGTTTATTTAATTCAGAGCCCATATTACTTGTCTTCTCTCTTGAGTTGAATGCTTGCAGATTCCAGCTTAGTCCAATGCACGTGCACTCTTATTATTATACCCATCGTTCGGTCGTGCAAGTGAAAGGCAATAATGACGATATATGATGGACTTACTGGGATGAGAAAAGCTGGTATGAACTCGATCTCTCTTGTTTTTGTAAATATGATGAGTTCATCGTTCCTGAGTCAGCTATTATGAAGTAAACATATTTGCAATGACATTTAGAGATTATAGTTACTTGTGCCATGCTTGATTAGCTATAAGTTATAATGGTTTACCTTGCGTGCCAACATGCTATTAGAATGATTATGATGTGATATGATGGGATGGTATCCTCCTTTGAATGAATTGAGTGACTCGACTTGGGACATGTTCACGCATGTAGTTGAATCAAATCAACATAGCCTTCACGATATTTATGTTCATGGTAGATTATATCCTACTCATGCTTGTACTCGGTGTGAATTAATTTTAATGCATGCTTACGACTATTGTCGCTCTCTCAGTTGGTCGCTTCCCAGTCTTTTGCTATCCTTCACCTGTACTAAGCGGGAATACTGCTTGTGCATCCAAACTCCTTGAACCCCAAAGTTATTCCATATGAGTCCACTATACCTACCTAAATGCGGTATCTACCTGTCGTTCCAAGTAAATTTGTATGTGCCAATCTCCAAACCTTCAAATGAAATTCTGTTTTGTATGCTCGAGCAGCTCATGTTACAACTAGGGCTGCCTATATCTTCCATGCTAGGTGGGTTATTCTCAGAGGAGCGGACTCCGCTCCTCATTCACGAGAAAGGGCCGGTAACCGGGATGCCCAGTCCCATGATCCAAAAAGATCAAAGAAAATCAAAATAATTAAACAAAACTCCCCCGGGGCTGTTGTATGTTGGAGGTACTCGTTGTTTCGAGCAAGCCATGGATTGATGCTTGTTGGTGGTTGGGGGAGTATAAACCTTTACCATTTTTTTGGGAATTGCCTATAATGCATGTAGTATGGAAGATACAACCATCTCATAGTTATTGTGTTGACAACAAAAGTATGTCACTCAAAATGTTATTCAATCTCTATTTTAAAATCGAGCTCTGGCACCTCTACAAATCCCTGCTTCCCTTTGCGAAGGGCCTATCTATTTACTTTTATGTTGAGTCATCATCCTTCTTATTAAAAGCACCCGCTGGAGAGCGTACTGTCATTTGCATTAATTATTACTGGTTTATATTGGGTATGACTTGACTGGATATCTTTTACCATGAATTACAATGTTTAGTCAGTCCTTGATTTTTAAAGGTGCTCTGCATTTATGTTTTGCGGTCTCAGAAAGGGCTAGCGAGATACCATTTTGTTATATCGTGTTATGATTATTTTGAGAAAGTGTTGTCATCCGAGTTTTATTATTATGGCTCGATTGCTGATTATGCTATTGATGTGAGTAATTGTGAGACCTAGCTATGTGTTATTGTGAGTATGGTTAGTTCGTAATATTTGCTGAAACTTGAATGCTGGCTTTTCATGTTACAACAACAAGAGCAAACAGAGTTTGTAAAAGTTTTTCTTTATCACTTTCAGTTTATCAACTGAATTGCTTGAGGATAAGCAAAGGTTTAATCTTGGGGGAGTTGATATGTCTCCAAGGTATCTACTTTTCCAAACACTTTTTCCCTTATTTTGGACTCTAACTTGCATGATTTGAATGAAACTAACCCGGACTGACGCTGTTTTTAGCAGAACTACCATGATGTTGTTTTATGTGTAGAAAAGAAAAGTTCTCGGAATGTCCTGGAAATCCACGGAGGCACTTTTTGGAATTAATAAGAATTTTTGGCGAAAGAATTAATGCGAGGGGGCCCACAGCCTATCCACGAGACAGGCCCCCCCCCAGGGCGCGGCCTCCTATCTCTTCGGCCCCCTGGACCTCCACCGACCTCAACTCCAACTCCATATCTTCCTTCTCGTGGAGAAAAAAATCAGAGAGAAAGTTTCATCGCGTTTTACGACACTGAGCCGCCGCCAAGCCCTAATCTCTCTCGGGAGGGCTGATCTGGAGTCCGTTCGGGGCTCCGGAGAGGGGGATTCGTCGCCGTCGTCATCATCAACCATCCTCCATCACCAATTTCATGATGCTCACTGCCATGCGTGAGTAATTCAATCGTAGGCTTGCTGGACGGTGATGGGTTGGATGAGATTTACCATGTAATCAAGTTAGTTTTGTTAGGGTTTGATCCCTAGTATCCACTATGTTCTGAGATTGATGTTGCTATGATTTTGCTATGCTTAATGCTTGTCACTAGGGCCCGAGTGCCATGATTTCAGATCTGAATCTATTATGTTTTCATTAATATATGTGTGTTCTTGATCCAATCTTGCAAGTCTATAGTCACCTATTATGTGTTATGATCAGACAACCCCGAAGTGACAATAATAGGGATACATCTCGGTGATGACCGTAGTTTGAGGAGTTCATGTATTCACCATGTGTTAATGCTTTGGTCCGGTTCTCTATTAAAAGGAGGCCTTAATATCCCTTAGTTTCCGTAAGGACCCCGCTGCCACGGGAGGGTAGGACAAAAGAAGTCATGCAAGTTCTTCTCCATAAGCACGTATGACTATTTAGGGAATACATGCCTACATTACATTGATGAATTGGAGCTAGTTATATATTACCCTATGTTATAACTATTGCATGAGGAATCGCATCCGGCATAATTATCCATCACTGATCCGTTGCCTACGTGTTTTTCATATATTGTTCTTCGCTTATTTACTTTTCCGTTGCTACTGTTACAACTACTACAAAAACCCAAAAACATTTATCTTTACTGTTGCTACCGTTACCTTTATTATCATACTACTTTGCTACTAAATACCTTGCTGCAGATACTAAGTTATCCAGGTGTGGTTGAATTTACAACTCAACTACTAATACTCAAGAATATTCTTTGGCTCCCCTTGTGTCGAATCAATAAATTTGGTTTGTACTTCACCCTCGAAAGCTGTTGCGATCCCCTACATTTGTGGGTTATCAGGACGCGTTTGCAAGCTTTCAAGCTATACCCCATTACGGGTACATGAAGCTTAAAATGCCCGGACCCAATGGAATCATCACTCTAGCTAGTGATCCGGACGTTGCACTCCGTGCCGAAAAAAAAACCGTAGCACTAGCCCTGGAAGCACTGTCCGAAGCACTAGCAGTAGAAGAATTAACAACACTGCGCGCCACCGTGGACAGGGACGATGTGATACTCGACAAGCGACCCAAGTCCACCTTATTTAAACCCACAGATGAGATAGTCAAATTCGAAGTCCACCCAACGGACCCCGCGAAGACAGCTTCCATCGGGACACAGCTGAGCCCCACTATGGACGCTGCACTGCGAGACTTCCTACGCGAGAATTGGGACATTTTCGCCTGGCACCCATCGGACATGTCGGGCATCCCACGCGAATTGGCCGAACATAGACTTAACATACTAAAGGGATACAAACCTGTTAAACAGACCCTAAGGAGATTTTCAGAGCCCAAATGGCAAGCCAAGGGGGAGGAACTAGCCAAGCTACTTGAGGCCGGATTGATCAGAGATATCAAACATCCGGATTGGTTGGCGAACTTGGTAATGGTACCAAAGAAGGACAAATCCTGGCGCTTGTGTGTCGACTTCAAAGACCTCAACAAGGCTTGCCCCAAGGATCCCTTTCCCCTCCCTCGCATCGATCAAATCATCGACGCCACAGCAGGACATGACTCGCTGTGTTTCCTCGATGCATACTCTGGATACCATCAAATAAATATGCCAGAGTCCGACCAAGCTGCAACAACTTTCATAAGGCCATATGGCCCTTTCTGCTTCAACACTATGCCTTTCGGGCTTAAGAATGCCGGTGCAACCTATCCGCGCATGATTCAAACATGCCTGGAAAAGCAAATCAGCAAAACCGTGGAGGCATATGTGGACGACATAGTCATAAAGACAAGACAAGTCGAAACCCTAATAGATGACTTGAGGCTTATGTTCGACAACCTCCGAACATACGACATCAAGTTGAATCCAGAGAAATGCGTTTTGCGCGTCCCCTCTGGAAAACTGCTGGGCTTCATCGTTTCCAATAGAGGAACTGAAGCTAATCCGGCAAAAATCCGAGATTTGTCGTAGTTGGCTATACCAACAGACCTCAAACACATCCAGAAATAGCTGGATGCGTGACTGTTTTGAGCCGCTTTATCTCCAGGTTAGGAGAAAAAGCATTAACCCTTTACCGCCTTCTTCGACGCACCGAACACTTCGTGTGGACAGATGCAGCCGCGGTCGGACTCGATGAAATAAAGACCTTATTGGCCAATAATCCAGTCCTAACGGCGCCAAATATCGGCGAACCTATGCTGCTGTACATAGCTGCAACACATCAAATTGTAATCGTAGTACTCATCGTCGAACGAGAGGTTGACGGATACAAATTGTTTATTACGTATCCATGGTCCTCACCCCATGCAAATCCCAATACCCACACTATCAAAAAATAGCATACGCGGTCTTCATGGCATCTCGAAAGCTACGGCACTACTTTCAAGAGTGTTCGATTACGGTGGCCTCTGAAGTACCACTAAACGATATAATAAATAACCGTGATGCCACGGGCCGGATCGCTAAATCGGCCATCGAGCTCCTTCCGTTCGACATAACATACAAGCCTCGGCGGGCTATCAAGTCGCAAGTATTAGCTGGCTTTGTCGCCGAATGGATGGAAGCCGAACTCCCTAAAGAGTACGACACGTACTCTAACTTGATCATGCACTTCTACGACTCTAAAATGCTGGACGGATTGGGAGCAGTCGTAGTCCTGACGTCTCCCACCGGAGACACGGTCCAATACGTCCTCCAAATATTATACACAGACTCCAACAATGCAGCCGAATATGAGGCTCTATTGCACGGTCTTCGGATGGCAGTCTCTATGGGCACTCAACACCGTCACAAATAAACGGAGACTTTGATGCTATATTGCACGGTCTTCAGATGGCAGTCTCTATGGGGATTCAAACCTCACAAATAAATGGAGACTTTGATGCCAATGATCCGAAAATGGTGGCCTACCGTAATGTCGTCCTTAAAATGTCAGCTCGGTTCAAGGGGCTCGAATTCCACCATGTGGTTCGAGAAAACAATCAAGCAACAGATGTCCTTCCCCGCATCGGCGCTAAACGCGACCCTGTCCCACCTAACATATTCCTGCCATCTGTGGTACGGGAAGGGGAGTCCGGCAATACCAGCACGGATCCGAATACATCCCCAGATTCCAAACTACCAGACATAATCGGAGGCTCTACCCCCGAAATAACATCGTCAGCCCACGAAATAAGGGTTGTCATCGCCCCGTGGATTGAGCCTTTCTTGGCCTACCTAAATAGGCAGGAGCTCCCCGAAGATCAAAATGAAGCATGCTGCATCGTCCGGCGTTCTAAAGCTTACAAAGTCCATGAAGGGGAACTCTATAAGAAAAGTGCGACCGGAGTGCTCCAAAGGTGCATCTCCGAAGAGGAAGGGTGGCAGCTCTTGGCTGAAATCCATGCCGGACTGGGCGGGCACCACACCGCGGCTCGAGCACTAGTTAGCAAGGCCTTCCGTACAGGTTTCTATTGGCCGACGGCCCGAGCAGACGCACAGGACCTTGTCCAACACTGCATCGGTTGCCAGCTCTTTGCCAATCAGAGTCATATGCCCCCTACCGCTCTCCAAACAATCCCCATAACTTGGCCCTTAGTGGTCTGGGGGCTGGATATGGTCGGCCCACTTAAAGGGGGAAGTCACAAGAAAAAATACTTATTGGTCATGGTAGACAAGTTCACCAAATGGATAGAAGCCAAACCAGTGAAAACAGCCGAATCCGGACCAGTAATAGACTTAATATACGGGGTCGTACACCGATATGGTGTCCCCCATAGCATCATCACCGATAATGGCTCAAATTTCACAGCTGATGAATTGAAAGCTTGGTGCGGCAAAATGGGCATTAAGCTTGACTATGCTTCAGTCTACCATCCTCAAACAAATGGCCAGGTCGAACGGGAAACGGTCTCATCATGAGTGGCATCGGACCCAGACTAGTGCTATCCTTGACTGAGTCAGACACTCATTGGGTCGAGGAGCTTGACTCCGTACTTTGGGGGCTACGGACCACGCCGAATCGCAGCACTAGATATACACCATTTTTTATGGTGTACGGCGCAGAAGCAGTACTACCCTGCGACATAATACATGATTCGCCACGCGTACGCATGTACGAAGAGAAGGAAGCCGAGTTAGATCGGCAGGATAACTTGGACGCCCTGGAGGAGGAGCACAACATTGCGAAGGCCCGTTCCGCATTCTATCAGCAACAGGCTCTACGATACCAAAGCAGAGAAGTGCGGGCCAAAACTTATAATATTGGTGAACTTGTTCTATGCTTACCGACGAAGAAGCAGGACAAGCTCAAACCCAAGTGGGAAGGTCCTTTCGTCATCGGCAAAGTTCTCGCCGGAGGAGCGTATCGCTTATGTAATGCGGCCGATAGTAGACTCGAGCCGAACCCATGGAACACGGCCATACTCCAGAGATTCTACGCCTAGCACCGAACTCAATGTTTGTCTCCTTACCCCCTCCCTCCCTCTTCCTTTCTGAATCTTTTACTCTTCACACAAAGGATTTGATACAGTATGGACTGCCGGATTATTCAGGCCGCACTATGTGTGTAAGCAATACCTGGGGGCTTCCTATACGGAAGCTAAACATAACTTACTCTAAAGGGCTTTTTGCCCATCACACATGAATTTTCCATGTGTGCCTTTTCTTCACCATTATATGCATCGATATGACTTAAGATGTGGCAAAGATGGGTTGCCTGGCTCCTGTGTTTATGCCCTATGTTCCCGTTAATACGGCTAGGGCATAAGGGGAGCACCTCTGCGATTGTTACTGCCGGTTCAGCCAGATGTGTACCACAGACTGGGTGAAGACGAAAGCTAGTTTCCTTAAGAGAATATTCGGTCGGTGAACAAAAGATGTCTTCGTTTATCATAACATAAATCCCCAGAAGTTTTGTATCTGCGCCATGGTTCGTAGTTCGGACATGTGCCTTGTTGCATGCCTACCCAGGGAAAGGAACCCTTAACGGAACTATTCTCCCTGGAAGATGTTTCTTACTATCCATGTAATATAACATAACTAGTTGGGTACTTGTCTGTTCAAGCACTTATGACCCCTACGCCTGGTTTCCATGCATACTTCGGTTTTGTATAATCAAGCGGGTATTCGGACACACCCCAGACTGTAGGATCCGGGGGCTAAAGCGAAAAGGTCCGCCATGACAAATGATTTTAATCCGGCTAGGGGCTATTATGTCCATTAAATTACACAATCACTTGGAGTGACTATATTCCTCCTCTATACCATCCAAGAGGCTATCTAGCTTACAATCCTGTTGAGAATACTTTGTGGCTAACGCCACCTGGTCATATACCAGACTCACGGGAATTTCTTGCCCATCTGGCCCTGCCGGTCCGACTTCAGCCATATGGTTCGGGTCCAGTTTGGTGTAGCGCATCTTCACCATAACCCATGCTTCCCTTGCACCCTGCCGGCAGGCAGACATCTTCCACAGTCGGAAGCACCGCCGCGCTCCTTGAAGCATGTCCACAAGTTCGCCCATGCCATTCGGCAGGAAGCTTGATGTCTACACACTACTAGAAAAAGGGATGCTAGTGGCCCACCTGTTTTCGCTACTAATGGCGCACTACAGGTGCGCCACCAGCACCACGCCATTAGATTTTTTTTCTAATGGCGCACGTGTGGTGCGCCATTAGTATCTGGTGTACTAATGGCGCACGCTGGTGCGCCATTAGAATAGCCCACGGTGCGCCATTAGTATCTGGTATACTAATGGCGCACCACATAGATGTTCGCCATTAGTAACAATATTTTTTCAGAATTTTTTTTAATTTTTTTTTCAATTTTTTTCTTCGTTTTTTTCTTAATCTCAGTTCACCATGGCTTAATCTCGGGTCAATATGCTTATTCTCAGGTCAAATCGCACTCCGTGGTCAAACTTCTCGAAAGGTCACCCATCCTCACACTACTCCAGCCCAATCATGCTTAACTTCAGAGTAATATCCAACCCCAGCAACAACTCACTTCACAGGCACTTGTTGATATATCTAGCATATCAATCCTATTATACCTTGTTGACGTCTAGGACTTTGTTCATGTTCATGACTATGATGAAATTTTGAAAAATATTTCAAACTTCCCGGTCATATTACGTATCATTTTTTTGAAAAAAAATTAAAAAAAAATTCAGAACCAATTTTTTTTCTGTTACTACTGGCGCACCACATCCATGGTGCGCCACTAGTAAGTTTGAATTTTTTTGAATTTTTTTGCCTCTAGATCTTGAAAGCCCTGTAACTTTTTTCTGTTAGGTTTTTGGGGATTTTGAAAAGGTTTAACGGGGTTCCCCCGTTTAAATTTGAATGTAACTTTTCGAGTAGATGATTTTTCATATAAAAAACTTTTTCATCCGAGTTCGTATGCAAAAGTTACGCCCATTTTACAAATTTCCAGAGAGATTTTGCAAATAAAGTCGAAATTCATATTTGTAAATTTTCCCAACAACTAGACCACATATCACATGGGAAACTTATTTTCTTTTATTTTTTTGACATTTCCATCATTTTCTTTTATTTTTTTTAAAACTGAAAAGGCGATCCACAAGGGGGGGTGGGGATGCATTCGGTGTTGGGGCACTAGTAATGGCGCACCACACCCACGGTGCGCCATTACTAGTTTTGAAAAAAAAATAAAAAAATTGATATTTTTTTTGATTTTTTTTAAAAAAACTTAGTACTAGCGCACCAGTGGACAGTGCGCCGTTACTAGTTAAAACTAGTAATGGCGCACCGAGACATGGTGCGCCATTAGTAACAAATATTTTTTTATTTATTTTTTTACTTTTTTTTAAAACTACTAATGGCGCACGGCGGATGTGGTGGGCCATTACTACGTCAACTAGTAATGGCGCACTATACAACGGTGCGCCATTATTAACAATTTTTTTATGTTTTTTTTCAAAACTACTAATGGTGCACCAGTCACCAGGTGCGCCATTAGTAATATATTACTAATGGCGCACAGAGACATGGTGCGCCATTAGAATATAGTAATGGCGCACCACATGACAGGTGCGCCATTAGTGGCCATTCCATCTATAGCCCTTTTCGTTGTAGTGACAAGGCCTGCGCAACGCCCTGCATCGCCTGCCGAGCTCGCTCATGCAGCTGTGAGAGGTCTTGCAATAAATCGCCTGCAGATGCGGGCGACCCATCAGCATTCCTACAAGCAAAACTCTTTCAATATACTTCCTCGACGAACTATGATACAGTTCGTCTAGGCACTTACCATAAACGCCGCGGCGAAGCCTTTTGTTCTCCTTCACAGAGTCCGCCAGCTGCGCACGGACGTCTTTCAATTCCACGTCCAGCCGAACACTGGCATCTTGGAGAATATTCTTCTCCTGCTTAACTTGCGTAAGAATGCGCTCGCCGGCCTTTAGTTGCCTCTGGATATGCGACTCATCCCTGCCGCCCTCCGGATTTACTCCAGGGTTATCTGCAGAATTTTCTGTTAAACTTTTCATACCAGCCAGTTGCTAACTGGTACATTTTCGTACAATCGCGATAAATATTACCATATGAGGCCTTCTGGGATTCCTCTAGCTTGGCAATTGTGGCCCTCAGTTGGGTCTTGCACTCCTCTTGCTCCCTAGACAATTGCTCATCCTTATCTACAAGAACATGCGCATAAATAGATTACCATAGAATTCAACTTGATTCAATTTCATTTCATAAATGAACTACGCAAAGTTAAGAAGATGTAGAAGGAAACTGACGCAAAAAATGATGTGGATTGAACATCCAACCAGATTTAATTCTGGGCATGCACATTAAATGAACTACGCAAACTTAAGAAGATGTAGAAGGAAACTGACGCAAAAAATGATGTGGATTGAACATCCAACCAGATTTAATTCTGGGCATGCACATACAGTTTGAACGACCAAATAGACAAACCAACAGTGAAGTGATGTGTATCATGTGCATACAAATGAGAGTCGTGCGTGTTCCAGAAGAGAGGGGGCGGGGGTGGGGAGGGGGCGGGGGGCGGGGGGTTGAAGTTCACCAGCCGCTAGGAGGGGGGAGGAGACGAATCCACCCCATGAGAAGCAACCGTCCATTGAGAGGCACGCCATCCACCATTAGTAATAGTGGGCTCGTCAGGGACGGCCAAGGGTGCAGGACTGGCACT
>NC_057801.1:31770433-31794282 GCF_018294505.1 Triticum aestivum | reverse complement strand
AAATGAACTACGCAAACTTAAGAAGATGTAGAAGGAAACTGACGCAAAAAATGATGTGGATTGAACATCCAACCAGATTTAATTCTGGGCATGCACATTCAGTTTGAACGACCAAATAGACAAACCAACAGTGAAGTGATGTGTATCATGTGCATACAAATGAGAGTCGTGCGTGTTCCAGAAGAGAGGGGGCGGGGGTGGGGAGGGGGCGGGGGGTTGAAGTTCACCAGCCGCTAGGAGGGGGGAGGAGACGAATCCACCCCATGAGAAGCAACCGTCCATTGAGAGGCACGCCATCCACCATTAGTAATAGTGGGCTCGTCAGGGACGGCCAAGGGTGCAGGACTGGCACTGACAGACACAAAAGCCTTATTAGTTGAATTTCAAATCAAACATGAGAGGGAAATTAAAGGCAAAGGAAGATGCATACAGAAAATTGAGGCATTTTAATTAGCAATAGAAGTGAAAGGCACCATTTTGATTAATCCTTTTGTCCAAACAGAGATAACGTTGTACTACACAAACAGAGATAATTACGCTTTCCTCTTGAGGATTTCAAGATATATTAAAGATTCAGCTTTTGTTACAATTCCATCAATGCAATTTTCACAACTTTCCTCTTGAGGATTTAAAGATATATTATAGGTTCAGCTTTTGTTTCAATTCCGTCAAAGCAATTTCACATCTGATGCTCCACATATACGACAGAAATGCATAGTAGTTATCTAACAACTTGAATCTGTATAAGAAGGTGAGGTTAGAAGATTACCCTTTTGTTACTTGGCATCAGGGCCTCCCAATTTGCTTGGGGTTTCTTCTCCATCTGCGACCTTCCATCCCCTGCTTGTGGTTGTTTCACCTGGTGCCTTCTAGTAATCACAAATCAAACCGTAAGTAAAGAAACAGAGAGAGAAGCAATAACCATGAAGAAAGTTTCAGTTTTTCTCACACCTAATCAATTATTGTGATAGATGCGCTCTAGCAAGCAAATTCAGGATCTATCCTCTACTCTCTGCAGAGAAACAAGTTTTTTTATATAAGAAAATCTAGCAAGCAAGCGAGTTCAGGCGAAAACGAACAGAGAGTACTTGGTAGCCAGCAAGCTAACAGACTGACATACAATTTGCTCATAGATTTACTATCTTGATGTAGCAATAGACAAATTTGGGTGATTATTATGTTAAACATTACACTTGGTGCTTAGTAGCTAACACAGGCACACCCATGCAAATAGTTGGTCGTACTGGTAATAAATAGCTAAATTCTGTTTGATTTTCCCAGGTTTTCTACATGACCGGGCTTATTTAGGTCAGGTATGTTACTTAACTAGTAGTGTTGGTGCAGTTAACATGTGCCTGGATTTGTACAGAAACCGAGCTAATCCTGGCAACCTCGAATCAAGTAGCAGATTATTTGCATAGATTGGCAAAGAAAAACCAGCTAGATCCAGGTTTAAATGAGGGCTACTATTTATCATGCTCTAGTCACAAAATCTAGCAGAATGTTGCTACTCCTAGTTTGGTTTCACAACCAAGCAGAATAGAAACTAGGCAGGCAGGCTAGAGCAGAGCAGCGAAAAAAACAGACCGACCTCCATGTGTGGCGGTCTGGATCGGAATCGACGATGTCATCCTCATCAACTCAGGTCCTGGTCGTCCATGGAGTCAGGCACCTGCTGCTGCGCCAAGTCAAACAGAAAAATAAATTAAATGGGATCTGGTCTGATAGAGGAGATAGAGGAGAGGATGTGGATCAAAGGAAGGCTGCTCACCACAGTCGTCACTGGTCTCAAATGCTGAGAGGTCACACATTCAGTTTTAAGAACGGAGAACGCATTGTAATTATCTTGAGGTCTGGGAGATGTCCAAACAAAATAAATGAAGTCTCGAAGATGATGAGTTTGACAGCAAGGAAATCAGAACAAGAACAAGAGAATTCTTGGTGCCAAATTAACCACCACGTGCATATATATACTGATTACCCAAAGGAAAACCATGTAATAGCAAGCAAGGCCATGAAAACCACCAAGTACATAGGTATGGATATCTATCAAAGTGGCAGTTGCAAAACGATGCCATGTCTCGCATTTGCATGTAAAAAAACTGAACCCCAATGCTCTACTGTACAATAGATAATTACGCTTTCCTTTTGAGGATTTCAAGATATATTTTAGGTTCAGCTTTCGTTTCGACTCCGCTAAGGCAATTTTCACATCTAATGCTCCATATATACGACATCAATTCATAGTAGTTATCTAACAACTTGAATCTGTAGTAAGAAGGTGAGGTTAGAAGAAGATTACGCTTTTGTTACTTGGCATCAGGGCCTTCCAATTTGCTTGGGGTTACTTCTTCATCTGCGACCTTCCATCTGTAGTAGTCACAAATTAGACCATAAGCAAAGAGAGAGAGAGAGAGAGAGAGAGAGAGAGAGGGGCAATAACCAGGAATAAAGAATCATTTTCCTCACAGCTAATCAATTATTATGATAGATGTGCTATAGCAAGATCAAAACCTCTTGTCTACTCTCTGCAGAAAAGGAAGTTTCAGTTTTATATATGTGGCGCAGAAAGCAAGCGAGTTCAGGTGAAAACGAATAGAGGGTACTTGGTACAAGCAAACTGACAGACAGACATACAATTTGCTACTTCCGTGGCCATATCAAAGAACTGCTCCAAGTATTAATTCTGCTGGATGTTCTTCATGAAATGCAACACGTTTTGTACAAGTTTTCGCTTAATAATTGTACTTACTATTTCCAATTTCATTTCAGTTGTCCCACTATAAACTACATTTGTATTTACCGTCTTACCAATAACCAATAGGTTATATATATACCCTTGGACAGAATTCAACTTCACTAGTAGAATACATTAATTACCATAGAATTCAACTTGATAGGAATGAACTAGTACTAGATCCTGAGTTTGATCCACAATCTCATAGGGGTGAGAAACACATTCTGTGAAGAACAAAAGGGTATAGATTTGAAAAGCCGGATACCGGTGTCCAATTTCTTTTCATTATGCTAAATCATTAACCTAAATCTATGTCCTGTTCTGGCACTAGTGTCTTGTTCATGCACTCTGTGTGATTATGAAGATGTAGAAATAATTTGAAGCAGAAAATGGTGCGGATTGAACATCCAACCAGATTTAATTCTGGGCATGCACATACAGTTTGAACGACCAAACAAACAAACCAACGGTGAAGTGATGTGTATCCTGTGGGTACAAATGCAAGTCGTGCGTGTTCCAGAAGATAACAAGAGAAGAGAGAAAGGGGGGGTTAAAGCTCACCAGCCGCTAGGAGGGGACAAGGAGACGAATCCGCTGAGTGAGAAGCAGCTGGTTTCCAGTGCCCAAATTTATTTCATTTTGCTGAAGTGACTTGTATCCTGTGCATACAAAAAAGCAAGCAGTGAAGTGACTTGTATCCTGTGCATACAAAAGCAAGTCGTGCATGCTCCAGAAGAGAAGGGACTAGATTTAGTTGTGGGGGTGCAGTGGGAGAGAGGAAAACTGAAGCTCACCATGTGCAGGAGCCGCTAGGAGCAGAGGAGACGAATCCGCCGCGTGAGGAGGGGTCATCCATCCATATTAGAAGCAGCCGTCCATTGAGTTGAGAGGCATGCGTCCACCATCAGGAAAGTGGGCTCGTCGGGGATGGTTTGAAAGGAATCGCGTCGGGGATAGCGCCATCACCGTCGATGGAGGAGTTGGCCACGGAGCTCGACCCACAACCACCAGCGAGCGGAGATGGACATGATACGCGAGACTGGGAGCAGCTGGAGAGGGGGGTTGAGACTCCGGTGGCCGGAGATGTGGTGGTTGGCTGCCGCCCTTGAAGGTGGAGGTGGAGGTGGCATGGGTGAGAGGGGAGAGGAGACAGCGGCACTTGTTTATTGACCTTATGAATGGTCAACTCTTGATCTTTAGGTGGTGTCTGCCAGCTGTAGCTTGAGCCAACCATATGTGGCATCCATTGTTCCACCTTTGGCTTTAGATCAGCCGCCTTTTGTGATAAACAAAGCCAAGGGTGCGGGGCTGGCACTGACAGACAAATAAGCCTAATTAGTAAAATCCCAAATGAAACATGAAGAGGCAAAATTAAAAGCAAAGGCAGATGCATATTCAGAAAGAAGGGGCATTTTAATTTTCCAATAGAAGTGAAAGGCACCATTTCGATCAACCTTGTTGTCAAAACAGGGATAACCCTCTACTGTGCAAGAATGCAGACTATAGGAAGGCGACAACTAACTAGCTTTGCCATGAATAGGAAGACAAGTAAGTGTCTCCCATAACAGAACATCCTCCTACACATAAGAATGTCGGTCTAATACCCCTTTTGCACGGACATAGGAATATCTTATAGCTCTCCTCTTGAGGATTTCAAGATTTATTCTGGGTTCTGTTTGCATTTCGATCAATTAAGTCACGGCAATTTTCACATCTAATCAAATAATTGTCATAGATGCGCTCTAGAAAGCGAATTCAGGACCTCTACTCTACTCTTTGCAGAGAAGAAAGTTTCAGTTTAATATATGTGGTGCAGTAAGCAAGCGAGTTTAGGTAAAAACGAAAAGAGTATACTTGTTAGCAACCAAACTAACAGACTGACGTACAATCTGCTGCTGTATATATCAAGCCTCTCTCTACAAATTTCATTTCATAAATTAAACAAACAAAGTTAAGAAGATATTGATACATGCAGTAGAAAGAAATTGAAGCAAAAAATGGTGTGGATTGAGCATCCAACCAAATTCAATTCTGGGCCTGCATATACAGATTGAACGGACAAGTTGAGGTTTCCTCTTGCTATGAATAATGAGAAATCTGCTCCTAAAGTAATGTGCCAAGTGATTTGCTTGATAAGTACACATGTCAGTTTACCTAGCTAGAACAGGTCCAGACGATTACAGAGTCATTTAACTAGTTAACAGCAAGCATTACCAAGACCAATTGGGGCCATCAAGGCCAAACCGAAAATCTAAGTAGGCCATGCACGAAGGCCATGACCTAGAGCTATACCGTGGCCCGATGACCATGTGCCCAGAGCAAAGGGGAGAGCAGAGGGTATACCTTTCAACGTTTGTACTCGAGGGCGAACCATGTTGTTGCCGATGACGGTGGAGACGAGAGGGTTGTCATAGCTAGTAGCTGCACATGGAGGTTACGACGAACCTGAACAAGGTAAGCACAAAACTACTAAATACATTATTCTGTTAAAGGAATAGACAAACAAGCCTAATTAGTAGAATCTCAAATCAAACATGAAGAGGGAAAATTAAAAGCGGAGGGGGATGCGTATTCATAAAGTTGAGGCGTGTTATTAGCAATAGAAGTGAAAGACACCATTTTGATTAATCTTGTTGTCAAAACAGAGATAACGCTTCTACTATACAAAGGGAGATAGTTAAGCTTTCCTCTTGAGGATTTCAAGATTTATTATGGGTTCAGCTTGCGTTTCAATTCCTTCAAGACAATTTTCACATCTGATGCTCCATATATTGGAGAGTAATGCATAGTAGTTATCTAAGATCTTGAATCTGTAGTAAGAAGGTGAGGTTAGAAGAAGGTTACGCTTTTGTTACTTGGCATCAGGGCCATCCAATTTGCTTGGGGTTTCTTCTTCATCTGCGATCTTCCATCTGTAGTAATCACAAATTAGACCATAATTAAGCAAAGAGACAGAGAGAGAAGCAATAACCATGAAGAAAGATTCAGTTTTTTCTCACAGCTAATCAATTATTGTGATGGATGTGCTCTAGCAAGCGAATGCAGGACATCATGTCTACTCTCTGCAGAGAAGAAAGTTTTCAGTTTTATATATGTGGTGCAGCAAGCAAGCGAGTTCAAGCGAAAACTAAAACATGGTACTTTGTAGCAAGCAAACTAAACGACTCGAGTACAATTTGCTACTTCCATGGCTATATGAAAGAATTACTACTCCAAGTATTAGTATTTCTGATGGATGTTCTTCATCAAACGCCACACGTCTTGTGCAGGGTTTCGCGTAATAAGTGTACATACTATTGCCAGTTTGATTTCAGTTGTCCTACTAGAAACTACTCCCTCGGTAAATAAATACGAGACGTTTTAGATCACTCGAAAGTAGTGATCCAAAACGTCTTACATTTGTGTACAGAGGGAGTACATTTGTATTTACCATCGTAATTACCAATAACCAATCGGTTATATATTATGCACTTGTACAGAATCCAACTTTACTGCCACAATAGCTAGGTTGCCATAGAATTCAACTTGATAGGAATGAATGAACAAGTACTGGATCCTGAGTTTGATCCACAATCACATAGGTTTTGCTGAAGCAGTAACCTCAAATCTGTGTCCTGTTGATGCATGCACTCTGTGTGGCACTGACAGACTAACAACAGAACAGACTGGAGTGTGTATATGCCAATTAAGCCTCTCTGTAGAAATTTCATTTCATTTCATTTCATAAATGAAACACGCAGGCAGAGTCAGGAAGATGTGAAAAGAAACTGAAGCAAAAAAAAAATGGTGCGGATTGAACATCCAGCCAGATTGGATTTTGAGGACGCACGCACATACAGATTGAACGACCAAACAAACAAGCAGGCAGTGAAGTGATGTGAATCCTGTGGGTACAGATGCAACTCGTGCGTGCTCCAGATTTAGATGTGGGGGAATGGGAGAGAGAGAAACTGAAACTCACCATGTGCAGCGGCCGCGATGGAGGGAAGGATAAGCAGCCATCGTGGAGGAGGAGACGAATCCTCCGCGTGAGCAGCAGGCATCCATTGAGAGGCACGCCGTCCACCATCGGGAAAAAGTGGGCTCGTCGGGGACAGCGCCGGACGGGAAGGAGAACGGGGAGGCCGTCGCCGTGGATGGTGGATTTGGCCCCGGAGCTCGATCGGCAACCACCACCAGCGGCGATGGAGAGGATCCGCGAGACGGGGTAGGGTGGTTGACCAACAGCTGGAGAGGAGGGACTCCGGTGGAAACCGGGGATGTGGTGGTTGGCAGCGGCGCTTCGAGGTGGAGGTGGAGGTGGAGGTGGAATGGCGTGGGTTGGGAACTTGGGATGGGGAAGCGGCGGCTACGGGGGATTTGTTTGGTGGTTTTTTCCCTTTCCTCTCATCTCGTCTGCTCCTCTCCCCCTCTCTCTCTTTTGCGGTGCGCTTTGCTTGGCCAATCCCACGCTTACCCACGGATCCATGTCTTTTTTATTGGTTGATACAACCCTCTCACGGATCAAGGGCCTACGAATCCATCCCAGCCGCCCAACACCCCACGATCCGACGGCTGCGACGTGCGTGCCCATGGCTGCAGCTAGTAGTGCTAGTACCAGTTTTTTCTTTTGTCTTGGGCTGATTGCTAGGTTGTTGAGTGGTGGTGGTGTCATTTAATCCGTTCCTCTCGTTTTCTTCAATGCTTTCAATTACATGTCCCATGGATCGATGAACGCTCCCACGGATCCTCAAGGGCTAGTGAATCGATCCCAGCCGACCAACATCCGATGATCCGACTGTCTATGACGTGCGTGGAACGGGGGCTACTGTACTATTTTTTTTCTATTCCGGCTGATCATTCGTGGTTTTTTTTTCTTCCTCTCTCGTTTGGCCTTCTTTTCCGATGCTTGGTCAACCGCATGTCCCATCGATTGATCTTTTCCCCACTCATGCCTTCCACGAATCAAGCATCACAAATCGCTGCATGCTCACTAGTTCGCTATGACCTCTAACAAATTGACCCCCTCTCAAACCAATCCCAGTCGCCCGCCCAGATCTAATGAAAGAGGAAGCAGACTGGTTTGGTCTACGCTTGAGCACGATGTCGTGTTTCTCCCCCTATCACTCTCTCTCCACTAGATTTCAAGCACGGGAGCAGACCGAGATATTCAAACTCATTTGGCTAAGAGCGGTAACGACAACGAGATTCCAGTTTGCAGAACACTTGTTACGTAAGGGCATCACCAACGTTGACCCTCAAACACCCGCATTCGTCCGGGCCGCACAGTCCGGACGTGTTTCGCCATCCTAAGCAGTCCGAACCTCCTTTTCTCCGCAAAACCGAGGGGCTTTGCGGGTGCCCCAACTACTGCCACGGACGCGTCCGACACCCCCGGATGAACCCATATCTCTCTCCTGACTCTCTCGTGCTTTCCCTCCAACGGACGCGTTGCTTCCCTGCCGCATTCATGCCGGCCCAGAGCGGCTGACATTGATGTTGCAAGATGTGATTGAATAGGAGGGTGTCGCTAACCGACGCGATCACATGTGTCAATGCGGACGCGCCGTCCCGAGAAACCTACTCCGGCCGTTGTGCCGCATTGAAGCCGTCTGACCTTCCGTTTTTCTGGTCTGGTCGCGGCTATATATACCGTGCTCCGGTGATCCATGTCCACTCCTTCGATTTCCTCTCCGAGCACCTCCTCCTCCTCCGGCAATGACCAATTGATGGTTCTCCAGGCCGGCAGGCAGCGATGACGGCAATGGTTCTTCATCCGGTTCTTGGCATCGCTGCCATCAATCTTTAGGGCCCTTGGACTCCACAGCTGTCAGCTCCTCCTGTAATGAGGAGATCGTCAACTCCTTTGGCAATGAGGAGGACCAGGCTGCCGCTACTTCAGTAGCCACGCCTCCTCTTGGAGGCAGCTCTGACGGACGAGGAGATGGAGATGATGATAGAGGGGTCACTCTGGGAGCGTGGTCTGGCGGTGCCCTCGTCGCCGCAATCACGGCGTACGAACTGGGCACAAAGTAAAGGACTCAACATCGCCACCGCATTATCGGTATGTCCGGATCAGCAGGCCAGTGTCACGACCACTAACACCAACTCATCAAGGAGGAACTGTCGTCCGCGATTGCCAACGCATGCAAGCGCATCCTCCACTACCTTGGTGATGGTGGACCCTCTTTGTCGCGGGCCATTGTGTCCGCGTTTGATCCATAACGACCTGGACATAGTGGCGGCGCGGTATTTTGACCGGTCCGTCACCACCACATAGACGGTTGTGCGGCATCGTCGCCGCCTTGACGGGGAGCTCACCAAGATTTGCGAGGAATGGTCGATAAACGACACCTCTGCCAATTCTAGCAGGGGCAAGGCCACCGCTAGGGCACCATGGCCGAGGGCGGTATTTGCCATTACGGCCCTCTACATGGTGGAGGAGCAAGCGGACCGGCTCCTCTGGGAGCGCCAAGCGGCGGCCGGGCAAGGCTACCGCAGCGGCCCTTCGCCCTACCGTTGCTGAAGGGACGATGATGATGACAAGATTGACGACAGGGGTAGTGCGGCCCAGGCCATGTGCACGAGGTCATCATCTGCTATAATTTAGCCTCCTAGTTTTTTTTCTATTTTAGTTAAATTGTCGAAATATTGTCTGTTTTATGTAAATTATGTCTAAACTATGCTGAAATATGTTGTTTTGATATAATTTATCTAGTTTATTCAAAATTGGTTTGAAATATATGCGGGCAGCTTTAGATAGCCGGCTCCCGCATCACTGTTCATGGACTGGTCGTCACCGGTCCGCAGACGGATACGGTGTCTGGTTTAGGGGTCAGTGTTGGAGATGCCCTATGTGGTTGCATAATAGTTAAAGTTTTATGTTGTTTCATCATCATTCATGCATCTCCGTATATGTCCGAACTCAATGTCAACTCAGTCTTTGTCCGAACTCCACGTCAACTTTCCCTACGCTCCAATACAAGGTATTTCCATCTTGTTCTCTATTATTTTATGTGAAATTATACATCGTAGTGTAGCAACACAAGTGACAAATAAATATATTTTTTCCAGTAACCACCACGCGCAAGAAAAAAAGATGTCCGGTAAAGTGCAATGCAAATAAATACACATAAAATCAAGGAACAACATTGGGATGATACTAGATGGAGAAGGTTGTCGATATGTATGTGATTGAGACGTCAAATTTACGTACTCCATGGCATGGTTCTAGATTATCGTGGATAATCAGGTGGTAATGGCGATGTATGTACGGCGGAGAGAGAGATGCCATTCCACTCGCCGGAGTATCGATTTTAAAAAGCATAGAGTGAAGATGGATGGACCGACGTCCTATAGTACGTAGTTTATGAATTCCAAAACATGTGGACGCAGCACTCAACAAAAGATTCTTCATCACATGTGCCTCTTTATTTCCAATATTTCCATCCAAATCACATGAACATCATCATGTTAGTATATCGTGGTTGGGAATATTTAAATTTCTCCCAAACTATTCAACTGTAGATGATATAGTATTATAGAGGACTCAAATAAGATTATAAATAGAACAAATAATTTTCAAAATTCCTGTCATTTCATGCAAAATATATGTTTTAGGTTTATTGTAAAGGAAAATTTTAAAATATGTTTCGGCCAAGATGAGTTGTAATGATGACAACACAATGATGATGATGGTTTTAAGTTTGACCTCACGAGAGAATACACGCGTGATGAGTTTGATCACATGTTCACGCTTGAGGCTAAATTTCCACCCGTTAGTGGTGTGGGCATCAATAATGAGTCTATGTTAGCCCATCAATGGAGAAAACTAGATGTGCCCACACCCCCTTCAAGACGGTCTTGCTCTTGTACTTGAGCTTCGACGACATGGCGGAGGAGCGGTACGACCGAGGATGCGGGGACGAGACAAGACGACAACTGAGATTTGACGCACCTTTTCACCATGTTATTCTCTTCGACATGCAAGAGAACAATGCATTACTTTGCACCATAAGTATGTTAATCATTGAAAATCAATGTCCCTCCCGGGCGCTTGTAGAAGGAGAAAGTAATGACCACATGTTTTTGCAAATGTTGGTGAATAAAGCACCCCCCTACAGAAGTGTGCAATACTACTTACTAAAATTAGTGGGTATAACTCTTATTCACTAATGGCATGTCTGTGCATGACCACATCACAAGTCATGGCGATATATATTTGTGGGGGTATGTAGGAGAACTCACAAAAGTATTACCGGCCTTTCATTTTAGAGGCAGTGTTGGAGATGGTGACAAACGATGCCATAATCTCTCTCTACCACGCCCTCCTCATATTTATATCTCTCAACTCCTCCCTTATCTCTCTCAACCCCTCCAGAACTTGGGCATAACATGTAGGGCTGTGTGTACGCACTTGAGAAGCAGAGACCCATGGCTTTTCACTTGGGATCTCGGAACTTTGCTATTCTGTGTCCCCACCCAATACCGGAGCCACTGAGCCAAAGCCACCAACACATGCATGTTTAATAGATTTGTATGTTAATATTGTTTTCGTTGACACATAACATATATACACGGTTCTTTCATAAGTTGGCGCTTGTCATTTTGTGTCAGTCCATCATTATTTGTGGAAGTGGACTTTATACCATGTGGGTATCTATGATCCATTGTAACTGCCAGTATATTAGGTTAGCCAAAATCAACCTTGCAAAACCTCATCACTATCCAGTGGGCCCCAATGCTGAACTAATCTGTTCAACATATCTATGATAATTAAAATTATTGATGTTCACCTCATGTAAATATTTTTTGGTCACATAAGGGCATCTCCAACACTGTCCTGCAAACCGGACACCGTATCCGCCCGCAGACCGGTGAGGACCATGGACTCTAATGCGGGAGCCGTCCATCCAAAGATTGCTTTTATGGTCTCATTTCAAAGGGAATTTAATGAAAAACAAAACAAATTTGATGCAAATTTAAACAAATAGAACCATATTCATTGAAATTTGGATGATTTTACATCAAGCCGGATGATTTTCATCTAAACCGGACCACATTCATTACATTCTCGACATATTTCAACTAAAAGCCCTATTCTAACCTAGTCTAAATGATCGTCGACGCCCGTTTCCCAACACATGTCTTCCCTATGTCCGTCAGCAAGCTCACCGGATGGTTGTGAGCCCCGGGAAGCAAAGCTTCAGTGGGAGGTAAGGAATAGCCGCGGCTAATTGGCCGACGATGAACAGCCCGCCAAGCTTAGTTTCAACGGGAGGGGAAGTGTAGTGACCATCATGGGACTCGGCGTCCTCCCATGTTCTACTCTTCCTTGCTACCAGCAGTGCCCGTGGACGTGTCGACTTTGTCGTCATGGCGGTGGGGCATGGACGACGCGAAGCTAGCGACGTCGTCAGTGCCATCATAGAATTCTGTCATCGCCTCATCGATCTCCATTAAGGTAGCTTCTTTCCTAGCAGCTGCAGGACGCGGTCCCGCCATTGCTTGTGGCGAATGTCACGGGCGGCATGGTACGACAGGAGCAACGCCTCATACTTGTCCATGTCTATGTCCACCACGATGCCCATGCCAACGATTTGCACCTACGCGCGATGGTGTTTGTCGAGGAGGCGGAGGGTGTACCTCTGGTCGGCGGCGCCAGTCGAAACGCGGCCTCCTGCTCTTTCACCACCATGTCGGTGTATTGTGCCCACGCGCTCTCCCACGGTGATGTTGTCGTGGACCGGTGAGGACGGTGGTGCTTCCTCGTCGTCGGCGTCCTCCACCATTGGCCCGCAGAGAGCTAGTCCATCTGTGGGCCTGCTAGCCGGAGCAGGTCTCTTCAGCAACTGCATACGTTTAATGGATGGAGGTGGACTCGTTTGAATTTAATGCATGGAGGCGGACGGACGAGCTTTGTTTGAATTTAATGCATGGAGGCGGACGAACGAGTGTCGTTTGAATGTGAAGAGCACGCGCATGCGCATCCCGCACGCGGATGAACGACTACCTCTAGTATATATAGATAGAAGAGATGGTCTTGGTCTTAGATAAAGAAGGCATGGATGGCATATGGTGAAGAGAACGAGGATGGCGTGGATCGCTGACGTGTCGCATTAATTTCAGACCCCCGCCGGTGGGCATCCCTAGTAGGTGACGCCTATCCGTTACGTCCGCTTGTTTCAACGTATGCAGGGTCCAATGAGAGTTCACGTGTTGAATGCAACGCGGCGATGCTGTGATCAAAAAAATATGGGTGGGTCCTTCCAAAAGCCCAAAGCCCAGACCTTTATCCCCAACCCAACCCTGCTCTACTCCGTCCCCCGATTTCCGCCGCCGCCGCCGCCGCCCTTCCCGCACCGGCCGGCCCTCTCCCCGTTCGAGTTCCACCCCTCCCCTCCTCCCCCCCGCACCGCACGAGCAGCCGTCGCCGACGCTCGTTGAGGGAACGCCGTGCCTGATCCGGCCTCCCCTGTTCCATATCGGCGACCGTCCTCTTCACCGCACGCAACCAACCCCCATCTCTCGGCGCGTCGCAGGCGGGAGCTCGCTGCTCAAGCGGCAATTGACGGCGGCAAGCCGGGAGCCGCCGATATAGATCTTGACCCCAAGGAGTGCCAAGTGGCTGACGAGCTGCAGGGCGTACACCCGGACCCGGACCCGGACGGTGACGGCCATGCTCTCCCTTGGTGCCAGGCAGGTAGGTGCTTGTGTGCAACAGTTGCTGCTGTGAAGACCATAATCCTAATCAAAGTTTTTATCTCATGTTTTCTACTACGTACGTAGTTGTCTACTCTGAAATGTCAATGGCTGTTGAGTCTACCCGTGGCATTGCTGTGAGAGTTGAACTATTTTTGATACCTGACGGACACCGAGTGCTGATTGTGTAGAGAGAAAGATTGGAATTTCTTCACACCTTCCACAGTCTAGACAACTTGCCTATATGACTGACTAGATGTATAGTTAAATTGGATGGAAAGATTGCAGTTTGTGGTGGGCGGACTGATGTTTTGCAGGAAGATGGCTTTTTGTTGAATTTGTGTGACCCCTTTGATTTGATATTTTCTTGATGTTTGGGTTTCAGTTTGGTTTGGCGCTTTCGCTGGCGATCGATATAACCCTGTCGTTGTTGTGTGTGCATTCGTTGCAGGCTGGAGCTGAAACGGAAGCTGATTCCCGTGTGCCAAGTAGCAGACCAGTGGAGGAGTTACAGGGCATACACGACGACCACCGAGGTATGCTCTCCTTGCTTCCCCTTGGTGCCAGGTAGGTGCTAGTGTGCAACAATTGCTCTTGTGAAGAGAATAAGGCTTCCTCTTGGTTTGGGTTCCAAGTACACACATATACCTACTTTGCCGGCCATGGGTGCTTGCTGTGTGCCTGCTGCAAGCATTTGTTTCTGCTTCGTTTACTCGCCGGGGCTATCTGTCACGTGAGTTCTTGTAATATCTGTAGCAGGGGAATGGAAATTCCTTGTAGTTGTGTAGGCTGAAACGTCAACGGCTGCCGAGTCTACCCGTGGCACTATCTGTTTTTCATACCTGACGGACACCCAGCGAGTATATGTGTATCCCCAGGTTGGAATTTCACCCTGTCGACAGTCTAGACAACCAATGCCTTATACCTGACTTACTACATCGATCTCTTGTTGAATGCGTAGGAGAGAAAGAGTGCAATTTACTATACCTGATTTTTTTATGCACGAACGAATATCCTGGATGTGTATTGTGTTGGCAGTGATCTACTGGATGCGGACATGAATGACATGATGGACAGATTCATCGACCTACTTCATGAAACATAGCAATTCATCGACCTACTTCATGCTGGGAATGACAGACTGTAAACTGTTAAAAATGAATATAGCAATTATATTAAAAAATAACATCACTTTAATATTCATTATTTTTTTGTAGATAAAGGGCAAGCATTCTGGGAGGTTCACCAATTTATATTTGGTAAAATTGTTGGAATAACACCATATTTATTCATATATGTTTGGATAACCGATCTTGTTAGTTCAGGAGAAGACGATCACTTGAAATAACAGTCTTGTGATGTACAAAAATACTCTATGAAATGTACATTTTTTGGGTAAGTGGCATAGTTAGTTTTGTGCACATATTGCATTTACACTGCATAAAATACAGATCAACTTGTATAAATTTTAAAATACATTGAAATTTAGGCTCAGCAGAAAGATTGATTTTTCAGAAAAAGAAAATTACTTTAAATAAGATTTTGTTGGAAGAAAAAAACACTTGTTTCCTTTCTACGGCTGGATGCATGTAGCGGACTTGTTTTCTACTCTTCCGTGGAATATAGAGACAATTTCTGGATATTACTGGAAGGCTCGAAGCAAGAGAGAAAGCTAGAAGTATAGATACCTGTCCTCTGCGTCCTTCACCACAGCGGCGTCCAAAGCTACATTGTTAGCCACCTAACAGGAGGGCACGGTGCACCCATTTTAAATTCCGGCCGGCGGAATCAGCAGATCAACCAAGAAATATGGCACCAGCACAGAAAGAAAGAGTATACATGTTTCATCGGTCGGTTCTGTACCTGAATATTGGACGAGCCAGCTGAATAAAGTGGAGATTGTACGGGATGGTATTCCTCGTCCGCCAGATCATACTCCTCCTGGACGCCGGGGCCTTCCGCCAGCATGAGCAGGGCCACTGCTGCTTCCTCTTCGGCGCTCTGCGTAGGACTCATTGGATTTCTACGATGGCCGGGAAGGTGGACGGCGGTGAAGCAGGGTTGCTTGGATTCATCTCTGCCGTGGTGTAGTGCGACGAGAGGAGAGAGACGGCAGGACAAAAATGTGTGAGAGGGATTATGGGAATCTGAATGGAACGATGGGGGAGTAGATTATTTATCGTGGTGTGTATACAGCACTAGATATGTAGATCAGGCTGTCATTATTAGAAAAGATTGGCAGCGTTTCACTAAATTGATTGTGGTATTTCAAAAAAATTCAGGGATTTTGAAATCGTATCTAATAATGAATTAAGAGGTTCTAAATTACAATTAAAGTATAAGACTATGCCTTTTTTGCTTGTGCAAATAAAGGAAAGAAATATATGCCCAGTTGGTGTCGCCTAGCTAATTGCCTATGTATCCACTCTCTTAGCTGGAACAATCTTGCCTATGTTCACACTCAAGTCTATCCCCCAATGATTTATTTTGAGATGAATTGTTGCCTTTATAACCAAGCCTTATATTTCAAAGCTTCCCTACTTTTTTATAGAATTTGTATTTCCAGCATTCCAGTGCTCTTGAAACAATGGGCTGATTGTTTTGGGGGTTTTGCCCATTCTACATTTGCCCATAAATGTAACCTTTAAAAAGAAGCCGACCTACACAAGAACGTATGCCTAAATTTTCTGAGAAATAGGCCTACTGGGAAATTTAAATTCCATTTGGAAAATAAATTAGGAGTTTTAAATTTCAAATGAGTTGACTAATGGTTGAAATTTTATTGGAGCTACTATAACATGTCGTCTTGAGATCCATTTGAGAAAGGAAAACATTTGAAAATGACAAGCCGGTCGAAGTTTCGGCCGGTCGCCTCGCTCGCCAACATGCCTGCTTGCTCGTGCACGTGACCACGTCGTTCTTGCCCCACGCAAAATGCTTTCTCTATTGCCTTATCTCCTCGCAATGCAGCGCAGCCACTCATTGTCCAGCTCCGAACTCCCAGCAATGGTTAGCCCATCACGGCAATCTCCGCCAACGAGCGAATCCCGGATGTGTTGCTCGTGCGGATCCTGCCTACCCACGGCTGCAGCGCTCACTTGGCTCCTCCCTCTCCCATGGAAACAGCGGTACCGCACGCGCTGCAATTGGGGCAGCAGAGGCCATGGGTAGTTTTTGTCAGGCAGTGTGGCTAGCACTGCTGCTGGGTGATCAAGACCATGCTACAAATGGTTAGTTTTTTTGCTGGAACCGGCTGGGAAAACGCTGCTACCGGCGGTGGAGATGGCGGTCTCTGGTGCTGCATGCGATGAATTTTTTTGTCGGAACTGGCCGGCGAAAGAGTTGCATGCACACATGAGCAGTACTGCTAGAACTGGACGACGATACATGTCCTTTTGCTACAAGTGGTTCTATGTTTTGCTACAACCCGCAAAACATTTTCTGGATCCAGTTACATTCTTAGAACTAAAAGGAAGTCACAAAGTGATTAGCTACTAGCCAATGACTCACAAAGAAAAGAAGCATCGAACACAAAACTTCAAGAGAGTCATAGCTTAAACACTAACTCAAGAAAATTAACGTCGCCCGCGCTAGGATGAAATAGTTCACACCAAATAGATAGTGCTTTTGTAGGTGTGTGTGGGTGGGTTGATGGGGGCAGAGAGTTGCTCAGTGACCAACACCAGCTTGGAAGATGCCAGTGACTCGGGTGAGGATGGGCAAAAGTTTCCCCTTTGGTTTATGATTATTTTTTTGGCCCTACCTAGATGGCCGAAATTTGGCTATTTCACAATTTTCAGAAATATCTTAGAAGGAATAGGAAAACCAAAATTTGAATTTTGGAACAAAATAGGACAGAAAATTTCCCATTTTTTTAAATCAAGCGGAACAAAAGTTAACGTTCCTACGTAACCCACACAAATTAGTCCAAGATTTACAGTCCACAACCATCACACATTAGCTCAAAGTTTAGACAACCAAGTACAACCAACAATCTTTCAATTTGATTTTCTTAGCCGACAACGACATTACCTGGCCGAGGCGAGATATCCAAAATTTGGCCGAAATTTAATTTTCTTAACCGACATTTACGAGGGCTGACAGCGGTCTATGGGCCTCATGCCATAGACGGTGCTCATTCTTGTGTCTAGGGCCCATTTATGGCGCTAGACCCGGTGCTTGCTTGCAGCCTCTTCGCCTACAAGTTTTTCAACAACTCGTCGCGAACCTTGACATGTTCCGAGCACATGGTGGAGCCGGATTGTGCTGGCTTGCCACAATTCCAGTTACGAGCATTGCACCGCCGCTCTGCTGGCATTATCAAGGGCTCAGCTTTAACATCTAGTTCTTTAACTTCTGCCTCCGGCCATTCTCCAACACTTTCCCCGTCTGGCTCTTCATCAGTACTGCCATATCAAAGCAGAAGTGCACACTCATTTATAGTCCCAAAACACCACATGTTTGTAGTGCAAAGTAAATACATACAAAACATATAATCATATGATGTTGCTAGCAAAATACGACCTAGACTATGAGCTTTAAATTTATTTGTTTCTCATAAAATACAAAAATGTCAGAATAAAATTATACTACTTCGACTTCAAATTTTTAAAATCGTATACCAATATTTTGAAAATTTATCATAAAATATTGCCTGAAGAGAGAGAAAAAAATCCAACCATGCTGCACTCGATGGATACAATTATTGACCCATTTATACTTTGTCTTGTCCATATACGCTAGCAAAATAAAAAGTTCAATTATGCAATCGAGTCACCAATCGTTTAGGTAAAACAAGGAAAATAAATACTTCAAGTATGTAATGTAAAACTTACATATATTTCTTTCTTTTTGTGAATATATTTATGTCTTTCTCATCCTTTTATCTAAATCATTTCTTTCTTAGTCGTCCCCGTGTGCTTTATTACGTGTTTAACCCTTTCACAAGAACTCCAACCGGTTAAGCTGACCCCTCGTGTGAATAACGGCCAAGCATTTTGGGGTGTTTCACAAATTTATAATTTGGTAGATTGTTGGATTAACAATATATTTATGCAGATATGTTTTGACCAATTTTGTTAGCTCAGAAGACGAGCTCTTGAATGTATATTTTTTTCTCGTAGTGGTATAGTTAGTTTTGTGCACATATTGCATTACACACTGTGTAAAATACAAATCAACAAGTATAAATGTAAAATACATTTTTAGCGGTAAATGTAAAATACATTTAAATTCTATTTTTTAAATGTAAAATACATTGAAATCAACGCCCAGCATCAGGATTGTTCTGTGGGAAAACAAATTCACTTTGAATTAGCGTTTATGGGAAAATAAAATTTGCTTCCTTTTGTATGGCTGGAAACATGAGGGGTCGGACTTGTTTCTACTCTGCCGTGGAATATAGTGAATTTTCTGGAAAATACTGGAAGGCTGGGAGCAAGAGACAAACACAATCGCACGTGAGGTGCACTGTATGAGCAATGGGTCCTATACTCCCCCATATGTCACCCAACGGGTCCTATGGGTAGAGGAGTAGAAGTATAGATACCTGTCCTCTGGGTCCTTCACCATATGGTCGTCCATAGCAACATTGTTCACGTACACGGACGCCTGACAGGAAGACACGGCGAATAAAATTTAAATTCCGGCCAGCCGAATCAACAGATCAACCAGCAAATATGGCCGGATCTTGGAAAATAGGAACCAGCGCAAAAATACGGAGTATACATGTATTTTACCTTGATATTGTTGGACGAGCCAGCTGAAGAAACTGGAGATTGGACGGCAAGGTCTTCCTCGTCCGCCATATCAAACTCCTCTTCGAAGCCGACGGCTTCTGCCAGCATCAGCAGCGACGCTGCCGCTTCTTCTTCGGCGCTCTGCCAAGGAATTGCTGAGCCTGGTATTTCTACGGTGGCCGGGAAGGTGGACGGCCGAGAAGCAGGGTTGCTCGGGTTCATCTCTGCAGTGGTATAGTTCGACGAGAGGAGAGAGACGGCAGGAGAAAAATGGGTGAGAAGGGTTATGGGAATCTGGAAAGAACAATGGGCCGGGCAGTATTTATTTATCATGGTGTATACAGCGCTAGATTTGTAGATCAGGCTGTCATTATTAGAGAAGATTGGCAGTGTTTAACTAAATTGATTATGGTATTTCAAATTTCTTTCAGGGATGATCTAAAACACAATTAAAGTACCAGATATGCCTTTCTTGGTTGTGCAAATAAAGGAAAGAAATATATGCCCAGTTGGTGCGGCCTAGCTAATTGCCTATGTATCGACCCTCTTAGCTGGAACAATCTTGCCTATGTTCACACTCAAGTCTCTCCACCAATGGTTTATTTTGAGATAAATTCTTGCCTTTTATAACGAAGGCTTATATTTCAAAGCTTTCCTATTTTATTTTAGAATTTGTATTTCCAGCATTCCAGTATTCTTGAAACAATGGGCCGATTGTTTTGGGGTTTTTGTCCATTCAACTTTGGCCCATAAATGGAGCCATTTAAAAAGAACCCGACCTACAAAAGAACGTATGCCTAAGTTTTTTGAAAACATAGGCCTACCGGGGAATTTAAATTCCATTTGCAAAATAAATTAGGAATTTTAAATTTCAAATGAGTTGGCTACTGGTTGAAAATTTATTGGAGCAACTCTAAAAAGTCATACTGAGATGTATTTGAGAAGCCACCATCTTGGAAATATTTCTCGCTACTCCTTTCCACTTGATGAAGGGTGCCGATTATCCGAGCCGAATACTAAGCAGACATCGAACTAAGGCCTAACATCTAAAATCGGAGGCTCAACAAAGGCATTGCCCGATCTGGGACACACACCAATCCGGCACACTGTCAAATGTCGCAACCACCGTCTTCCACCGATCCATCTTCAAAACAGGTACTAACAGATCGACATTGTCAGGCCTGATCCATCACCTGCTCCGGCCACCGACCGAAGACCAGGATTTCACTTGGATCTGTCCCAAGAACATCCAATTGACAACATGTGCACCGACCAGGCTGCCTTCAAAGCCCTACACATGGCCGCCCATATCCGGCGACCATCCGCAGCAGCACTGCCACCGTGGGCACCCTGGCACACCGGCCACTGGCTGTGTGTGCATCACTGGAACCTGGGAGGAGGGCAGCCAACCCACCTCGCCAAACCGCGAGAGGCACCAAGAGGTCCACGAGCTCGTCACGGCCGTCTCTGATCCGAACCAAACCGGAGCCAAAGGCACCAGATCGCCGGCGTAGATCCACCTTGGACAGGGACAACACCACGCCATGCCGCCGCGGGAAGTCCGATCTTCAACTGCCACCACCTTCTAGGGCCGCCGTCCCGGGATCTAGGCTGGACGTCGCTGCCACCACCGGCCAGGTCCCTCCGCCGCTGCACTGCCGGGCACCGCAGCCTTGGCCGCTGTGACCGTGCAGAAGAGCCAAGGGGTCAGCACCACTCGATCTTCCACGCCGCCATGCATCCCCGCCGCCTCCGCCCATCACCGCGCCGCCCCGCCGTGACCCAGATCCAAGAGATGCGACCCGACGCTATTGCGTGACCCGCCTCACCCGATCCTACCGCAGGAGTGAAAAGGGTCTCTGCCACTGCTGTTGGCCGCCGGGGGCTTCGCCCGGCGGCTTCCTCGAGTGGCGACGGAGGGAAGTACGCGGATGGGAGATGCCCGGCGGCTGCGCTGGAGATAGATAGAGAGAGAGAGAGAGAGAGAGAGAGAGAAAGGGAGGGAGGTGGGGTTGCACGGCCGTTAGTTAGATTACTTCTTTGTCGTCTACTAGCAAACGAAAAAGAGGGGGTGGGGCCAGGGGGACATGGCCATTAGTTACGCACCATCTTTGCCATCTGCTAGCAGACGACAAAGATAAAAAAGCTGACAACATAGATTTTGCGGACGGCATCCATTTGACCTAGCCAGCTCCACGTCTAGTGGGGCCCAGCTGGTCTCTTTGTTATCTGCCTTTGGCAAGGCCGTTTGTTAGCAGGTGCAACTGGAGCGGTTGAACAGGGCCACAAAAAATGGAGGGCCTCCCATTCTAGGTAATTAATGTGTTAAACAAACGAAATCACTAATTGAGGAGCGCTCCCCGCAACGATTAGTCAGGGAGCGCTCCCCGCAACGATTAGTCAGGGAGCGCTCCCCGCAACGATTAGTCAGGGAGCGCTCCCCGCGCACCAAGTGTCACGCGCGGAGCGCTCCTGAGACTTTTCCGATGCACTCCGCGCGCGACACTTGGAGCGCGCATGGCTTCTCCCGTGATTTCCGGTTTCCGGTTTCCCTTTGTGGTTTTTCCTTTTTCACTTTAGTCCTTATACTTTTAGTGTTTTGTAATACATTTTGATCTGTTTTGAGATCTGTTTCTCTCTGGTGTGGTTGAACCCTCGTCGCGGACTGTTCTTTCTTTTCCATAGTCTCCGCCCGTCGCTGCCGCTACTCTTGTCTCGTGGTTACAGCGACAACTGTTCCGGCCGCCGCGCTTGTTGCCTGCTCTTACGACGGTCCTTCTTTAGCATTGAGCGCGCTTCCCCCTTCGCGATATCGTCGTTCCCTACTGGTTGCCTTCGTGGGTTCCCTGTTTCCCTTTTTCGTTTCTCTTTTTGTTCCCATTATATTTCCGGGATATGGTGATTTATGGGGTAGTTAAGGGTGGGGACTACCAACACTATCAGATGTCAAGTTTCAACTGGGTTTTGTGGGATTAGTTCTTGATAACCATTGTGTTCCTTGCAGCTATGGCTTGTCCTTTTTGCCGTATGCCTGGTGGCCCGTGTTCTTCTGTTGATTCTTCCGTAGATGGGTTCAGTGTGGTCCTGGATCGGCGTTGTTGGAGGCGTGTTGTAAGAAAATCATTTTATAGTTGCTCAATTTTTTGCACACACACTTATTTCTTTTGGTGATGCCCATGTTGTTTAGATTTTGATTATGATCCTTGTTTTGATTTGTTGTGCAGTATGTTCCATGCAGTGTTAGAGCTCATCTTGCTCGTTACATCGAGGAGTGTAGGGCTTTAGCTATAAGGAGGTGTTACGAAGATACTGATCTTGCTCTTCAGTGCAAGAGGGTTATTTGTATGGTGTTCTGTTTAGTCATGGTCGGGTGAGGAGCAAATTCCATGGTCCTTCCTGGGAACGATTGGTCAGTGATTATGGTGTTCGTCCGCGTGATATAATGACCATTAGGCTTGAACATTATGGAACTTGGATTGGTATTGATTTTTGTTGTGTTGGTCGTGGAGATGCGTTGTCTCCTTTACCGTCTGTTGGTAAGGTTTATGTTTAAGGAAGTTTTTATCTTGTTTTATTGTACATTTTGATTTTTCTGTTCCCTTGAGCCTGTGTAATTATATTTTGTAGCTCTACATGGTTTGAGCGACACCGAGAAGGAACTTGTTGGGAGTTGTTATTACACCCGTGGTGTTTTCCTTAATTATCAGCAGATGTATTTCATGAGGTGTCAACTATTTGATGATGAGTACATATCCTGCTGTCCTTTTGTTCACAGGATTGATTCAATGAATGTTAATGGTCATCATATGGTCAGATTTTTTTCCATTTTTTTTCTTTGTTTCTGTTTATTTATTTATTTTTATTACGTCTTCTACTTATAGTTTTGAATTTTTATTCTATTTCTGATAGCTTGATGTTTTCTATCAGGTTATTCCTGGTATTGTTGTGAGGAGTTTGAAGGAGTTTGTGACTTCTCCTAGAACTGGCGTTTTAACTCTTGAAGTTACTCTGGAATCTGGTGATGATGATATATATGTGAGCACTACTTGCTCCTACTTCATTCGTTTGGGTAATAGAATGGTGTTCAAACAGGAAGGTTTCGGTGATTTTCTCCGGGCATCGTGTATTGAAGTAAATAGCTTGGTGTTGATAACTTTCAAACAACGTGTTGGGAGGCTTGTTGTTATCTTCAATCTTCTGCCGCAGTGATGTTAGTTATAGCCTTTGAACATAATGGATTTGATGTATAAGAGGCTTGGATGTGCATCTCTTTTAAAGATGTTTTTTTTTCGACGGATGTTATTTAATTGTGTTCACAGTTATAAATATAGTAGAGGCACGTGTGTTGCTTACTCTTAGGCATGGTTGTGCATCTCAGTTATGTGAGAGGCACCTGGATTCAGCAAATGGAGGCACGTAATTGAAGTCAGAACAGGCACGGTTGTGTGGAGGCACATAGAGTTACTGTGGATTTCATGTGAGGCACGTGGTTTGAGCAAACAGAGGCATGGAATTGCAGCCAGTACAAGCACGGTTGTTTGGAACACGGGTATACTAAGAGGAACGTGTGTGCAATACCAAAGTTGCACGGGAGATCACGCGTGCCGAACATGTAGAGATACTGTGGGTTTCATGCGAGAGGCACGTGTGTGTGTAGCATGTAGAGTTAAAGTGGGTTTCATGTGAGGCATGTG